>NC_056737.1:1033720861-1033930226 GCF_019279795.1 Protopterus annectens
TTCAGATTCACAGATGATTCATCAGAACTGAAAGCTGGATATTACCTCTTCTGCCACAAACTCCACTAACCACATCAATTCTCAAACTCCAAAGTCCCCTTATATTCTTATCTTCCCTTCTACAATATGCCATCAAGTCTTTTACTATGCTTCTTCTTAGTAGTTCAACACGACCCTTTACTCAGAAAAGCAGCACATCGTAATCTTCTTTCGGCTGCACCCGTTAGGGGTCACCACAGCAGATCAACTGTTTCCATTTCTTCCTGTCCTCTGCATCTTGCGCTGTTACACCAACCACCTGCATGTCCTCTCTCACCACATCCATAAACCTTACCTTAGGCCTTTCTCTTTTCCTTTTATCTGGCAGCTTCATCCTTAGCATCTTTTTCCCAATATACTCTTCATCCCTCCTCAGCATATGTCCAAACCAATGTAATCTTGCCTCTCTGGCTTCATCTCCAAACCTTCCAACCTGGGCTGACCCTCTAATATACTTATTCCTAATCCTGTCCATCCTAGTCACACCCAGCGCAAATTTTAACATCTTCAACTCTGCCACGTCAAACTCGACTCCTGCCTTTTTGTCATTGCCACCGTCTCCAACCCATATAACATAGCTAGTCTCACTACCCTCTTGTAGACCTTCCCTTTTACTCGTACTGGTACTAGTCTGTCACAAATCACTCCTGACACTCTTCTCCACCCACTCCATCCTGCTTGTACTCTCTTCTTCACCTCTCTTCCACACTCACCATTACTCTGAACTGCTGAACCCAAGTATTTAAACTCATCCACCTTCGTCACCTCTACACTCTGCATCCTCCCCTCTCATTCACACATATATAATCTTGTCTTAGTCCTGCTGACCTTCATTCCTCTTCTCTTTAGAGCACATCTCCACCTCTCCAGGGTCTCCACCACCCGTTCCCTACTCTCACTACAGATCACAATGTCATCTGCAAACATCGTAGTCCACAGGGACTCCTGTCTGATCTCTTATCAACCTGTCCATCACCATAGCAAATAAAAAAGGGCTCAGAGTTTATGCTTGATGTAATCCCACCTCCACTTTAAATGCATCCGTCACTCCCACCGCAAACCTCACCATTGTCACACTACACTCGTACATATCCTGTACCACTCTTGCATACTGCTCTGACACTCCCAACTTCCTCATACAATACCACAACTCCTCTCTAGGCACCCTGTCATAGGCTTTCTCTAAATCCACAAAGACGCAATGCAACTCCTTCTGACCTTCTCTGTACTTCTCCATCAACACTCTCAGAGCAACCATCGCATCTGTAGTGCTCTTTCCTGGCATGAAACCATACTGCTGATCACTAATCATCACCTCCCTTCTTAACCTAGCTTCCACTACTCATTCCCATAACTTCATGCTGTGACTGATCAATTTAATCCCACTGTAGTTACTACAGCTCTGCACATCACCCTTATTCTTAAAAATCGGTACCAAAACACTTTCTCTATTCCTCAGGCATCCTCTCACTTTCCAAGATTTCATTAAACAATCTAGTTAAAAACTCCACTGCCATTTCACCTAAACACCTCCATGCTTCCACAGGTATATCTGGACCAACAGCCTTTCCGTTCTTCATCCTCTTCACAGCTATCCTTACTTCCTCCTTGCTAATCCACTGCACTTCATGATTCACTATCCACACCATCTAACCTTCTCCCCCTCTTCATCAGCTCCTCAAAGTATTCTTTCCATCTGCTCAACACACTCTACTCGCTTGTGAGTACGTTTCTCTCATTATCCTTTATCATCGTAATATCTTTCCCAAAACCCCATCAACAAACAGACAACCATGCCAATTCAACTGTCGTAAAACAGTTCAGTGCTGAAAATTCTACCTAACCATTCCACAGCACTAATCAATGTTATAGATCTACCTCTGTATACATCTTACTCATGTTAAAGAAATCTTACCCAGCATTCAGGAAGTTGAAATCCCATCTGTTCACCCAAGTAAAATGTAAATGTTTACAAGCAAGATGTACAACATAATGCTTCAACTAATATCAACTGTCAAATCCTACCCGCCTGTAGACTTTTATGCTCTTTAACCATTGTTTTCTCCATTTCTTCACCCCATTTTTAACCTCTCCCCTTTCTACTTTTTTGCTTATACTGCACATATGTAAATAATGGTACTCTGACACTAATCTGTAGCAAAACATTTTCTGCTTGTTACTGTTATTTGACATATGTTCTATTTTTGCTACCTTTACCAATCCAAGATAATCTGCACTACTGCTATGGTGTTCTCTATGCAGAGACTGAAATGGTATCAAAACCTCATTTCCTTTTATTACAGGGATGTTACAACATTGCTTAATAAAGTACAGCTGTAAAAGTCAACTTTCCATAACAGGAGATATTCAAATGACCACTGCTGCAGTACCCTTAGCTACATGAAAATGCATGGGGGATCCATGGGCAGACGTGCTGAAATGGCCAGTAAATGAACCTTGATGGAGGAATACAAAAGGCCATGGGGACAGCCTCTCTCACAAATACTGTAAAACCAGAAAACTAGCCCTGAATGAGTGTTGGCTATGTTGTTGGCATTAACTAGAAAATCTTTTCCACTTGTTAATATACAATTTTCTAGTAGACTTTCTTGCCTCCATTAGTACCTGATGCACATCCACAGCAAACAGAGGTCTAATAAGAATTAAGACCATCATCCAGGCAGTCAGCTGAAGTTGCCCGGAGTCAGGATGCCTCAAAACACCCCTGATCTTGTGAGTGTAGCACCGTTCTCTTAAGAAGCTTGTGGTAATTGCCTCCAGCTATTTTCAAAAGGGAGAAAGTACATTTGTGAAAAATCTTACCATATCAGCACGTCCTTCATTTCACTTCTGCAGTACATGTAACATGTGTGATCTCCTGCCAACGGCAACCCAATGTCTAGTCAGTATATCAGTGCCAATACATCATACATTAGGAGTATGCCCACTATGCAGGCATATGGCATAAAGGTGATGCATGTATGGTCCATGCTAACATCTGAAGTGTCCCAGCAGAACTAGAGCAACGCCAACAGAAAGGAGAACATACACACCCAGAGGGAAATAAAGTGAAGAGAAAAACAGACCTCTCAGTCAAGAGATAGGTCCAAGAGAAGAAAAAAAGGCTGCAGGAGTAAGGGAATAAATACTGCACCACTGAAAAGGACATCTACTGTTAAGGTAAGATTTTACACAACTGTACTATGTCCTTACCCCTGCTGTAAAATTCATAACATGTTGGATACTACCAAAGCTACTGAAAAGAATATACCAAAAGCTGTAATGACAAAACAGCAGACCGAACTGCTAGAACTAGAGTTTAATAATGTAAAGCGCTTTTCGTTTGCCTTCTTAGGCAAACTTCTTCAGACAATGATACATTGTGAAAAATAATCTTCATTAAGTAACACAAGACAATTAAGAACTGCTGTTAGCAATTAAAAAGCAAACTACATTTAAAGTCAAATGAACCCAACATCGAAAGCTCAGACAACTATAAATGTCATGCCTTAGTTAAATACACAAAATGTGAAACATGTATATACAAAATGTGAACCTATGTTCTTAAATATATTAAAAATCAGCAACTAACATACTAAAACTTTATAAAATATAAATATGCATGTATGATGTAGGTGCTGCTACCTGCAGCAAAAAAATATAAGAAATATTAACATTTTAACCCAAAAATGTTAAAAAAATCAATCTTTTCAAACTCAACAATTTAAGGACACTAGAAATGGAATAATCATTTAAACCAGGAAAATGGTATGCATTAAGCGGAAGCTCCGTGAACGTATATACGAACACATTTACGCTATTAAGGAGAAATTAGACAACGCTTTGGCTAAACATGTACTTGCCTTTCCTGATCTTAAGTTTAAATTTATAGTCATTGATCAGGTTTGCCAAGATACCAGGGGTGGCCCGGTACAATTTAGATTAGAAGAGCATGAGTTATTTTGTCAGATAAGACTTGATGCATACCATTTTCCTGGTTTAAATGATTATTGTTCCATTTCAAGTGTTCTTAAATTGTTGAGTTTGAAAAGATGATTAACATTTTTGGGTTAAAATGTTAATGTTTCTTATATATTTTTTGCTGCAGGTAGCAGCATCTACATCATACATACATATTTATATTTTATAAAGTTTTAGTATCATACATACATATTTATATTTTATAAAGTTTTAGTATGTTCGTTGTTTTTAATATATTTAAGGACATAGGTTCACATTTTGTATATACATGTTTCACATTTTGTGTATTTAACTAAGGCATGACATTTATAGTTGTGTCTGAGCTTTTAATGTTGGGTTCATTTGACTTTAAATGTAGTTTGCTTTTTAATTGCCAACAGCAGTTCTTAATTGTCTTGCGTTACTTAATGAAGATTATTTTTCACAATGTATCATTGTCTGAAGAAGTTTGCCTAAGAAGGCAAACGAAAAGCGCTTTACATTATTAAACTCTAGTTCTAGCAGTTCGGTCTGCTGTTTTGTCATTACAGCTTTTGGTATATTGGTTTACATTATTTCTTTGTTTATGGCTACTGAAAAGAATGGCAGGAGAAAGGCACAGAGAAGCCCTCCAGAAACCCATGAAGGAAAACCCTGGCAAATCCTGCCCTGGCTCTGGAAATTGCATCCAACTTGCAATGTTAGTAAAAGTGTGGACAAAGGATCAAGTGGCAGCTTCAAGAATGGATCTAGTATCCAAACCCTTGGAAAAAGCTCCAGAAGAGGCCATTGTCCTTGTAGAAAAACACTTAACTGAAACAGAAAGCAGTTTTCAATTAAAAATAAAGAAATGGCATTAGAAATCCAGGAGGAGACAGTTTGCTTAGAAACTGTCAAAACCAATGTAACGGGTCTGAAAACAAATAAAAAGCTGCTCAGATTTGTGGATAGCATTGGTCTTAGCCAAACAGTATCAGAGTTGTTTAAGTAGATCCAAGCTGTGAAGAACCTTCTCACCAGCAAATTGCACAGAAGGGATCAAGCTGGACAGACTGGTTAAGAGAACTCATCAACCACCCTGGGCACATCAGAAGGATTAGTATGCACAGATAAAAGGGAGAATTGCCATCAGAACCTGAAGTTCAAAAACTCTCTTGGTTGAACTAAGGGCAACCAACAAAACAGTTTTCCAAGAGCAGTGTTGCAAAGAGGAGGTGGAGTCAAGAGGAACACAAGTCAGCTTTTCAAGGACAAAATTAAGGTCTCAAGTGGAGGAACAGGTTTTGTTGGAGGCCTTATATGAAGGACGCATTTAAGGAACTGTTTGTCCTCAAAAAGAGACACCAATGGTAGGTTTAAGGGCCAAAAAAAAAAAAAAAAAAATCACGGACATTGACAAGTCCGCAGTTCACACAAGAAAGGAAGGACCAAAGGGACCAACCCACTGAGAAGGGATCTTGGTGATGCTTGAGACACTTCTTGGTAGTGTGTTTCCTGACCTCCTGCAGAACGCCAAGTATGTCCTCAAACATGTTGTCTAAATGAGATCAAAATACTATCACCAAAAGTGTCAACTGAAGAGTGGACAGGGGAGAGTGAATGAGAGACCCCTTGTTTGTGTGAGAAGATCCATCAGGTGAGGTAACTTGTGATTGACTCTGGACAGATAAAAGAGAAGGGGGGAACACACTGCTGTCTGGGTCAAGAGACACCACCAAGATTCTTGTACAGCTCTTCCAGATCTCGTGCTACACCCTGGTAAGTAAAGGGGGAAGAAAAGCATATAGGAACATTTCTTTCCAAGAGAAGGACATGGTGTTCAACTTCCAAGACAGAAACCAAAACTTACTTAATATTTTACCATTTAAGTATTTTTATTTTCCAATTTCCACAAACAAGGAAGCGAGGTCAGTACTCTACCTTAAAGCTGGGGACAGACATCTCCTGATATCTCTGTTGTAGTTTTTGTACTTGTTCATCTTGTGATACACTGGTTTCCTGGATGCCAAGGTGGACTTAAAAGAGCCAGTAGTGATCTTCATTTGATTCTCCTTCCAATTCAAAGGACCCAGGACTCTGGAACAGAAGTGTGGAAGCTGCCTGTTCAGAGGGGAGACAAAGATCCACTAGAGAAATACCGCACCAATGTACTATGTCTAGAAGCACCTCTCATGAATGGATGCTTCACAGAGAGGTGCTTGTGTACTGTGTCCAGAAACACCTCTCAGTGGAGCATCTATTCATGAAACTGTGTCCTGGGCCTGCTCAGTCAGTGACAGTTTTGTTCTAAAGGGATGTAGACCACCTGAAGGGTTACCTGATGGACAACCAACTCCCAGCCCTGAAGGACTAGTCTGCAAAGATAAGACCTTATGTCCCTCTGTTTGCTGATGTGCCACATGACTGTGGTGTGTGTGGACTATCAAGACCTTTAAAGGGCCTGGAATTATGAAAGGCCTGAAGAGCAATAATGAGCACCATAATTTCTTTTATGTTGATGTGGTTTGACATCTAATGAAGGGGTCATAGACCCTGAACCCTCAGACTGTTGGAAGAGGATCCCCACCCCATGTCAAAAGTAACTGTGAAAAGCCGAGTAGGGGCAGGAGTCTGAAAAGGCACTCCCGGAGTTTGAAACAAGTAATGAAACTGGAAACTCTAGAGGTTTGGCAATGCAAGAGCCAAACAGTCTTCAGGTATCACTGATGTTTCCTCATATTAAGGTTGGCAAAAGAGAGCATGGGAATGGCAGGTGCCATGAACCTCATATACCTTGGAAGTTCTCTTGACAGAACGAGAGGAGAAAGCAGAGACTGGAAGTAACAGAACCTTGAGAGAAGGAAGAGAAGCCAATATTGGAATGGTCTGGATTCTGCAACCCAGAAAATGTGATCTTGAGTCGTCAGGCTTGACCTTCTGTGGAGTCTGGGTTTCACCATCAATTTCAAGGAGTATGATGAAGAGCTTATCCCACAAACGTCTGGAATGAAAGGCAGCCTGAAGTAGGACATCCAGACATGTGAACATCTGGATTCCCTGAAGCCTGCATAAGGCTATGACAGGGGAAAGGCATTTGGTGAACACCCTTGGAGCCATAGAAAGTGCAGAGAGCAAAGCACAAAACCGAAAACTAGACGAGAAAACAAACGTTCTGAATAGAAGGGGACTAGGACTATGAAGATAGGTGCCCTCTAGCTCTAATGAGAATGTGGAAGTAAGAGAGGAAACCGCTTGGAGGGAAGCATCTAGAAGGAAGGAATCTTTACAAAAGTATTTAAAAAGGAGAAGTCCAGGACAGGTCTTCAAGATCCCTCTCTTTTGGGAATCAGAAACATTCTGGAGTAAAACCCTGCTCCTCTTTGGAAGTCTACAAAGGGATGAATGTTGGCCTGATCCAGTAAATCATACAGAACCCCTTAGTGTAGAGGAGGTTGAGAACAATCTGAGAAAGGGGAGAGGGGTTCCATACAATAAAATAACTCTTGACTGATTATGAATAGAACCCAGGAGTCTGAAGGAGTGTCGCCAGAGAGGGAAAGCCTGAGAGAAAGGGGAACCTGGCCAAGAGGAAGTCAGACGGAAATATTTGTCCTGAAAAGGGGGAGGGGACAAGTTTTAGAAGTCTGGATAGTTTACCAGAGAACATATACTTAGAAATCCTTCTTCCCTTGGGAGGCTGACAAAGCTGCCTATGCAAACAAAGCCAGAATTAGGACAGTTTCTTTGAAACTTGGGTATGGGAGAAACAAAGACTTAAGATCCTGTATCACTTTAACTTTGTCTTGTAGAGTCTTAACTAAGTCAGCAGCAGCCATAGAAAAACATTCTGATAGTCAAGGAGCTCAGGCTTAAAATAGTCAGGTAAAGCCTGGACATGTAGCTACGAGTACCTCCTCTTAACTGAACCTGAAGCAGCTGCTCTAGAGGATGCATCAGCTGCTTAACTATATTTGATGGCGTGATGGGCAACCTGAGAGTGGAACTCAATAAGGTGAGGGCAGCAGTCAACTTTAGAGTCAGGAAGGTCAGACAAACCCCCTACAACTCAGCATAAAATGGCCAAAACATACCTGGTCATATTGGTTTGATAATTAACAGCCCTGAAGGCTAGAGTAGTAGAAGAGTACACTTTTTCATCAGACTCTCCATAGTCTATCTTTATTAGTAGGAGGAAGTTTGGAAGAGGACAAAAGCTTGGATGGCTTGGCAGCATAGACAGACCTGCAAGTGTCATCCTTCACACACTTCTGTGAAGGATGACACTTGCAGAAGTACTTAAAGACCTCAGGCACTTTATAAAAATGGACAGGCTTCTAAGGGGCTGGAGGCAGGGAATCAACAGCCAGTGAGGCAGCTGCAAATGCATCCAACAAAGCATCTAACTCAGGAACAGCAGAAGGTCTAGGAGATTCCATAAACAGCAGCTCATAATACCTCTTTGGAACATCAGACATTTGTAAGCAATCCCACTTAAAATGCTCCATCATGCAAACTACAGTGTCCACAAAGGACAACTCCTCAAAAGGAGTCAGACCTCAAGGAATTCTCCTCCAAACACCCATAGTCCGAAGGAGAGCTAATTTGTGAGGAATAGGACAATGATTTGTCTCCTGAATCCACCTCCTCATCTGAAGAATCAAACTCACAAGTCCTTTTGGCTGGAAAAGTTGACTAAGGAGAAGTAGTAACAGATACCCCCTGAAGTGGCTTTAAGGACACCGGGGCATTAAACAAGCCCAAGGCAAAATTTTGCCCCTCCCTCTGAGGATCCTTAGTAATGGAAGGAATGTGCTTAGTTTTCTGCTGTTTTAGTGGGAAGTCAGCTTTCACCAACCTAAGAGGCTCTGAGCCATGCCTAGACTCAATAAGGGCACCAGAATCAGAGGAATGCCCCTAGGCCCTTTGGAATAAGCCATGCCCCCCCCCCCCAAATGTCTACAGAAGATGTCTGCATCGCCTCGGAGGATGTGCAAGAAGCTGATTCCATGTCAGCCTCTTCGTGGTAGAGAAAATTGGTGCCAGCATCAGGCAAGTCTTTGGGTCTTCACTCACCTTGACAAAGGCGTTTGGTGGAGTCTGAACATCAGCAGAGTCTGACTGATTTTTTACATTTGTACCTTGGGGCTGGCATATTCAGCCACTGTACCCTGGGTGAGAAGTTTGAGATATTGGTTCTCAAGATAAATGGATAGAGAAGACAGACCTGCTGTGAAACATGTTAGGAATGGGAATGAAAACCTGTAAAATGGTACACAGGGTATGATCATTTGAAGCACCTGGGCAGAACACCTCTTGTGATAGACTTTATTGGGAATATGCCTCCCAAACTGATATTCTCCTCCTGGATATCAACCTTAAATACACAAGTAAAGAAAAAGGTACAATGGGGCAGTTATCTGTAAATTTCACAGTAGAAATCAGCTCAGCAAATAGAATTCAGAACGATGGCAAAGTAGTTCTGAGTATAGAGTGTACATACATCACCTTTATACTCTACACCTGCATGAGGAGCATATGCCTGCAGTACGATACTAGGAGGATGTAAAGGCTTTGGTATACTGGCTTGACCACTGGACTACCACTGGCAGGAAATCCCAAATGTTATGAATACTGCAACAGTGATAAGGAAGGACAGCCACTGTTGCCTCGGTGAGAAGGGAGTCACCACAATGACCTTAGGGGATTCCTTCTGAATCTTCATTAGTACTCTTAACATCAGTGGAAATGGTGAAAATACACAGGAATTTCCTTTCCAAGAAAAGCAAAAGGCATGTCTTCTAGGCCTTCCTTGCATGAAGTCCTGGAGCAGAATCTTGCCAGCTGACTGTCCAGAGAGGAGGCAGATAGGTCTACATGACGAGGTCTACATGAGGAACTCCCCAAAGATGAATCAAATCTTGGAAGACTCCCTTGAAGTAGATTCCATTCGTGTGGGTCTGACCTTGTCCTGTTCAACTTGTCTACCATACAATTTTGCTCTGACAAAATGTAAGACGACTGTAGAATGAGTGTTGTGAGAATCTATATCCAAAGCCAAGTTGACTAGTCTGTAAAGTGGGTATGACCTGGCTTTCCATTGCTTGTTGATGTAGCACGACTGAGATATTGTCTGTAATAATTTGCAGAGGTCCAGGGGATCAAAGATGATTCAGAAAGTTAAGTGCCTTGATCAAGGCAAGCATTGCATTTATATTTATGCGCTTGCATCTGTCCTTGGTGATCCACACACCTTACCCTTTCATCCCACATGAAACTGCTCCCTATGCAAAGATTCAGGCAACTCTGGTCTCTGACTGCTTTGGAACAAAGAGGGAAAAAGAGGAGATCTGGGTTTAGGGAAATTTGCTGTCCCCACCAAATTATTTCTAGTCTGACAAACCCCAGCACTGGGAAGAAAAGCTCTTAGAACCAAGGTGTCTAGCCAACACCACAGGAACAGAATCCTGTGTGCAGGAGTTAAGACTTTTGAATGTTCTCTTGCGAACCCAGCTTGTGTAAGATCCTTCAAGTGAGAGGTTTCTGACACTTTGAAAAAGACTCTGCAAAGATAAGCAAGTTGCTTAAATATGGAAAATATGGAGATCCTGTAGCCTTAATTGAGCCATAACTGCAGCAAGACATTTTGTGAACAGTCCTGGTGCAGTGGATATTCTAAAGGGTAAGGAAGAGAACTGATAATGTGATCTAGACAAGTAAAACCTTAAGAAACAAATGAAATCTGGATGAAAAGGGATGTAATAAGCATCTTTTAACTCTAGTTTTACCATGGAAAAAAAAGAGGAGGCAAAAGGTTGTCATTGATAGCATTTTGAACTTGCGCAGTATCAAACATGTTTAGGAAAGAAAGATCCAAGATTGGTTTACATGCATCTTTCACTGGCACTAAAAAACATCACTGAATAAAAAACATTCCCCAACTTGGGAAGGAGGATCTGGTTCTCTCACTCCGAGACATGCTGAAGGACGTGGAGAAAGAGTCTTGTCTGTTGGTTGAGGAATTGCCCTCTGGAAAACAGGAATATTCTTCCACTGCCATCTGTAGTTCTGATGAACAATCTTCAGAACCCATTTGTCTAAAATCATCTGTTGCCAATGAAAGAAGTGAAGATTCAGACTTTCTGAAAGGGGAAAGGGACATCCAGGGAAGGTGGGTGGGGTTATTTCTTCTTAAATGATTGTTTACCCACATTTTGGCGAGACTGTATTTTGTTTTTGCTGAATCCAATAGAAATTTTGGCAAAAGTGGTTCGTAGGTACTAGACTATCAGCCCAAGGGTCTACGTATGCCTAGCTAACAAGCTTCCCTGGCTTACACCACCCAAGAAAGTTATTTTCCTGTGCCACTGTCGAGCAGATACACAGAAGTGATCGCCTGGGTGTATTTCCTATTTCCCATCCACTCATCAAGCTTTTTCTTGAGTACTAATGAACTTTGCTTGACATAGAAGGGTAGCCTGTTCCAGAGTACGGGAAGTCTCTGGGACAGGAATCTATCCCTCCAGCATGTACTGTTTATTGTGGTGACAAGGTTTAGGTCCCTAGAGCATGTAGCTCAAAGGGATTGGGATATCTTTAAATGTAGCATGTCTAACAGCTCTGGGTTTGACATAGCTTTATATGTCAGGCAGAGATCACCTCAGAGTAGGCGATATGCTATGAGTAAAGCTGGAGTTTTATGATGCAGTCAGTGTTGGGCATTTGAGGTCAGTAATCCTCTGTGAGGTACTTCTGTGGCCTTTCCAGCTGCTGCAGATGTCTTGTGAGGTACATTCCAAAAGGGGCATTTTACTCTGTCATGGGTCTAATGAGTGTCAAGTAGAAGGGAACAAGGACTCAATTTTTCCTGGATGAGAACCCTTTTATGACTAGGTGTGCCACGTAGAAGGACTTCCTGACTACTGTGGCGATGCGACTATCTAAGGAGAGACTACGTCCACCTGGGTCTCAAGGTGTCATCACACATTCGGTGTTACGTAGATTGCTGCCTATGTGGAAGTTCATGGGTACAGAGTTTTTACCAAAGGGGACGACACTGCACCTTTTGGCATTGAGCTTGAGGCCATGGCTCTGACACCAGGCATCTGTCTCAGTGAGGCCCTTCTGTAGGATGTCCACCCACATCATTTGGGGGACTTGACTATGGTTCCTAGTTTGCAGTCATCTGTGAACTTCGTTAGCCAGAGGCCTTCTGTGTTAGCCTGTACTTCAGAGAAGTAGATACCAAACAGGAGAGGTCCCAGGACGGAACCCTGTGGTACTCCACTTGTCACTGCTTTGAGGTCAGATTTGGAGTCTGCATCTTTTAGTGTGGGTTCGGTCAGTGAGCCAGTTGGCAACCCATCCTGTGACGTAGGGATTCATACCTAGTTTAGAGAGTTTAGCTATAATTCCAGAATGGGGGATGGTGTCGAAAGCCTTGGAAAGGTCAAGATAGGCTGTGTGAACCACCTTACCCTCATTTACGGCTTTGGTGACTGCCTCAAAGAAGTTGATCAGGTTCAGGAGGCATGATCTGCCTTTCACAAACCCGAACTGGGTGGGATTCAGAGTTTGGAGGTTACCAATGTCTTTGAGTTCCGTGATATGTTCCATGGCCTTGCAGACCAGGCTCTTCAGGTTAATAGGTCGATAGTTCCCAGGATCAGTGGTGGTTCCCCCTTTGTGGAGTGGGATAACTGTTGCTGTGCACCATTCAAGTAGGCACAAAGCCTGATGCGAGGCTATAATTGAACATGGTGCTCAAGTGGGGAGCCAGTTCGTTCTGAAGTTAGTGTAAAATGCAGCCTGGGATGTTGACCGGTCCCATGGAGGCTGTGTTTTTGGCTTTAGAGAGTGCAGCTTTTACCTGCGTAGTTGTGATTACAGGGACTTTGCATTCTTCCTGTATAGATATGGGCCCTTTAGGGGGGTGGGGGGTGGGGTAAAGTCAGCACTGAATCTGTCA
Source organism: Protopterus annectens (assembly GCF_019279795.1). NCBI lineage: Eukaryota > Metazoa > Chordata > Ceratodontiformes > Protopteridae > Protopterus > Protopterus annectens. Next base: position 1,033,733,805 of record NC_056737.1, read on the forward strand.
GGATTTTGGCAATATCAGTTGGTTCTGTAATTTTCGTGCCATTGTGCTGTAACTCAGAGCAGATCTGGGCATTGCCATCAAGATTCTTGACATAGCTATAAAATGCTTTGTGGTTGTCCTCAGAATTAGTGGCAATTTTGTTTTCGTAGCTAGCTTTGAAGGATCTTATAAGGGATCTCAGCTTCTTACTGAGGCTGACCAGAGAACTCCTCCACTCATGGGACTTTACTCTCTTTTGCAACAGTTTCTTCCTTCTGTTGTACAATTTGTTTATGGCAGAGGACCACCAGATTGGCTTCCTTTTTTTTGGAGGATAGCATCTTGGTTCTGTTTGGGATAGCACGATCTATGCACTCGTCCAAGTGCTTATAGAGTGCATTTGTGTAGGATTCAGCAGTTGTAACTGTATTGTCCATATGCATGGGTGTCATGAAGTTCACCACTTCTGTCTTAAGAAGCATGAAGTTGGCTTTGGACATTTTTTTTTACCGTGGTTTCTTTAATGGGGCGGGATGTGGATATCAATGGTGATTAAATTATGGTCGGATTGGACCGAGGAGTTGACTTCAGGTGTGGAACACCGGTCACTCATGTTGGTAATGACTAGGTCTGGGATATTGTTGCCCCTGGTGGGGGGTGTGGATAAGTTGATCTAGGGCATTGGAGTTTATGAATTCCAGAAAGCGTTGAGCTAAGGAGTTGGTACACGAGTAGTTTTCCCAGTTAATGGTGGGCTAGCTGAAGTCACCCATTATTAGGGTGTTTGGCTGAACCCTAATATTTTCCAGTGCATCAAGAAAAGAGGAGTGGGAAACCTGGGGCATGGTGGGGGATCTGTAGCAAGCTACAATTTGTATTGCAGTTTTGCCCAGAGTTAGTTGCATTTGGATAACCTTGGATGCATTACGTTGAGCAACTAGCCTGGAAGTGTGGATATCCTTAATGAATATGGACACACTTGGACCTTTGGTGTTTCGGTCCAGGTTACATGGCTGAAAAGTGTGGTATGAGTTATAGCCTGGTAGTGTAGGGGTGCTCTCTGGAACCTTGAACCAGGTCTCAGTCACTGCACAGATATCGATGTTCTCCATTTTAAGGAGTAACTCGAGTGAGTGCATTTTGAGATTTAGACTTCTAGCATCGAGTAGCATTACCAACAGTTTTTGCTAGATCTTTGGTCTAGAAAATCTTAGAGATTCCATGTATCAACTTACTCCTTTCATCACACTGTGATGATCTCTGCAGTAGAGTAACCAAAAACTAAATCTCTACCCAAAGGAGTATTTAAAATCTAATTTTTTTATATCTGGGAGAGTCGGAGAATGCAAAAACGGGCAAACTTTTCTTTTCTTTTTTTTTTTTTTTTTTTTGAGATATAGTATCTGTGGCCACAACACTGGAAGTAGTAACAATGGAGTCATATACACACTGTTAACAATGAGCTGTGACCTGTACAATAGTACTAAATTTAAAGGAGCTTTTCCTCAAAGGAAGAAATAGGAAACAAAATATATTCTGCATGCTTTCAAAATTGGTCAGAATAAACTAATATGACGGTGACTATTCAAAATTCTAAAAATCAAAGTTGCAGAAGCATACACCTATCAGTAACCTTCCCATTCTTGTCAGGTAGAGGACTGGAACTCCCCAAATGTTTAGCAGCACTAGGATTAAATAAAGCTATAGCTGCTAGATCAGGTTTGGCATGACTGTATAACAACTTAAAAGACTGAGGAACTTCATATATTCTGCCTTTTTAGGGCCAGAAGGCTGACTATCAGGAAAAAGTACAGCTGTCTGAGAACTTATAACAGTAGATGTCCTACTGATCACTGTTGCAGTATTTCAAATGATGGGCTTTCACCACTGACGTCCGGCTGGAGTACTAAAGCAAAAAACCTTCACTAGAATATACATCTAAGATGACCTCAGCTCACAAGCATAGGGGTTTATACAGACTGATGTAAGAGCATAAATTCCCAAAATATCTCCAAACCAGCAGCCAAAAGATGAGAGTGGTCAGCTAGGAGGGTCCAAGTAGGAGGTTAGAAAACCCCCTTCGGTCCTCCAGCTTCCCAGACAGGGCAGCAAGAGTACTTTTACTGGAAAAGGTGGGAAGGAATAGCACAACAGTGATCAGTGGGACAACTATAATTCTAAGTTTATACACAGCTGTACTATGCCCCAAGACCACTACTGCAGTACTCTAAACAGATGGGTGAATCCCAATTCTCAAGGGAACAGAAGGGAGGATGGTTGAGATTGGTGAGAACTGTCCAAGAGTCCAGTGGACTAACCTAGCGAAGGAGCCCTGGACCTTGAAAATGCATAAATTCTGTAGTGTTTTGTGAACGTGTGCACAAAAGATCAGATGGCAGCCTCCAGGATTGCTCTGGGTTCCACCCCTTTGTAGAGGAGTCCCTGAGTAGGCCACTACTCCCCGGCAGGCAAGGGTTTGCCCTGGCGTGAATAACAAAAGGAAACTGACGGACATCTAGTTCACAATGATTTTAGATACTGGCTGGCCCAGCCTACAGTCCATGAAAGAGGCAAACAGATGGTCTGACATGTGAATAGACTTAGTCTTGTCCAAATAAAATCTCAGCTATCTGTGCACATCTAGAGAATGTAAGTGTCTTTTGAGCTTGTTATCTGGGTTGGGAAAAAAAGTGGGCAGATTGACAGCCTGGCTGAGAAACATCTCATGCACCACTTCAGGCATGGAGGACAGGATAACCCTCAGGGACACCATGATCTTATGAAAAATAAAGGGTGGAATGGCCATGAGTGTCTGCAGTGCTGAGACTCTCCCAGCAGAAATGATAGCAGGCAATAAAATAGTTTTCCAAGTGCAGAATTTGAGGGTAAAAACAGGAGATGGCTCAAAGGGATGAAGAGTGAGCTTTTCTAGCATGAAACTGAGATCCCAAGGAAAGGGCACAAGTTTTCCTCGGTCTTAAAATTAGTTTGGCTCTCAGGAATTGTTTGACTTCAGGCCTGGATACAAGAGGTGGACTGAGGTGTAGACAGGCAGTGAAGGCTGACAAGTGAGCTTTGATGGAGTATGCCAGACCTGTATTCATAAGCTCACTCAAGTTGAGAATTAAGAGAAGAACCTCTGATTTGTGGGTTCCTGATTTATAACACCAGAGAGAAAATGGACTGAGGTGTAGACAGGCAGTGAAGGCTGACAAGTGAGCTTTGATGGAGTATGTATGCCAGACCTGTATTCATAAGCTCACTCAAGTTGAGAATTAAGAGAAGAACCTCTGATTTGTGGGTTCCTGATTTATAACACCAGAGAGAAAATCTCTTCATTGTGGCTATCTAGGATTTTCAAGTGCTAGGTCTCCTGGCCTCCTGGAAAACCTGAAGCATATCCTCCAACATTGTCTGAAAGGGATCAATATCCTATCAACCATATGCTTAGGTTTACAGATAACAGGTTGGGATAAAGCAGTGAACCCTTCTGCTGTACAAGGTCCAGTTTTTAGGTAGTTTGTGACAACTGCCCCTGGCAAAATGGAAGAGCATGCCTTGAGGGAGGTAAGGGCCTAGGAGTAAACTAAGACTTTGTACCTTTTCCTGAGGTAAGTAGGCCTGCATCAGTCTGGTGTCCAATCTGCATCTCAGGAAAACAAGGTCTTAAGTGGGTTGGAGGGAGGAATTTTTGTGGCTGACTGTGAACCCCTACCGCAGGAGAAGGTTGAGAATGAAATAGAAGTATTACAGTAAGACCTGGGGAGAAGAGGCCTGGATAAGGAAATAGTCAGAATAGGGAAAAATCAGAGTTCCCAGAGTCCTGCAAAAGGCTCACTGGCATTAGGTACATTGTTATCACGGTGGGGGCTGTGGAAAGCCCAAAAGGCAAAACAGTAAAAGCGAGATGAGCCAGTATACAATCTTAGGAATTTCCTGCAGAAGGGGTGAATTGGAATATGCAGGTAGGCATCTAAGATCCAGCATGACTAGGAATGGCAGAGAGAGAAGAAAAGGCAGCAGGATCTGGAAGGACAGCATTTTGAAAGTAGGCACTCGAGACGTATACTAGATCTCTCTCAAATGATCCCATTTCTGACTGTCCTCCCTTTCTTGGGACCAGGAAAAGTCTAGAGTAAAAACCCATTCCCACAAGACGAAAAGGCACTGGACCCATCGTGCTGGGGCTGTACTACATGAAGGACAGGAGAAAGAAGCTTTAGTTAAATGTGAGGTGGAGGGGTAACATTCAAGGGATGAATTTTCCTCCAGGACATACAGTAACTTTTTTGTATGGATAGTATCCATTTGTTTGTGTAATCTAATCCCTCATCTGAAATGGACTGAAACAGCCTTTTTGAGAGGGGTAGGGTAGATTGAGGGGGAGGGAACTTGGAAGGCAATCACAGTAACTTAGAAGGAAGGCCTCCTAGATCTAGGGTCCCTCTCAGGGTGTTCTAAAAAAAAATTATTTCTAGGTGCCTTTCTGTGCTTCTCGGGGGGGGGGGGGGGGTTAAGGTTCCCTTCTAACAAAAGTAGGCTTAGATGGATAGTTCCTCTGATAGCCGAGTAGAGAGGTAAGCAATACCTTTGTCTGCAGTCTTTCACAGTTTTGCCTTGTCCCTGTAAGGCTATAAATAAGTTGGCTGCCTATGGTCTGAACAAAATTCTTGTAAGTGTGAATCAGCGAGCTTGGCTGTGAAATCCTCTGGCATAGGCTGGCTGCATACCCAAGCATTCCTGTGGATAACAGTACCAGTAACAGCTGCTCTGAAGAGGCCTCCACAGCATTATAATTAGAAGTTATGTACTTAACATAACTTGGTAACTGTGTTGTCTATTTTCATTCTTCCTCATTACGGGGTTATGATTCTGACTCTTGGATCAGTTCCTCCCTCTACCCATAATGCTCCATCTCTGTAGCTTCCTCAGATCAAGTTTGCTGCCTTACTGTCTACCAAACAAAACATAATAGACAGAAGGAAAGAGGCTCACACCAGGAACAAAGGTTCCCTTAACTCCAATAGGTCCTCAGGAGCCGATAGGATGGGTAATGGCTAAGATGGAAGGTGAGGAAGAATGAACATGCCAACAAAAACTGACAATCCGAAATACCAGGCTGACAAAAAACAGTAGTTTAATAAAATGCAGTAGGTTAGTGTTTTCAGGTTTAAAAAACCCTTCTTCAGACAATATACAAAAGTTTTGAACACCTTTTAAAATACACAGCAGCCAATCAAAGACTCAGTAAAAAGCCCTCATTTTTAAAAAGTGATTTGTTCTCTATTAGAGGGCAAGTTCGATAGGCACATATTTGAATTTCTTGATTCATTTAGGCAAGTGTTATACCTGGATTACATTGATTTTGGAAAATATTGTTCTTACAAAATCTGTATTTCGTGGAACATAAGGTGATTGAACCATTGGATGCATTGTGCATAGAGGGAAACCATATGACCTGGCCTTGATTCAGGCACATACATATTGTGATTTGTCTTGGCCCCATAAGTATTCATGTATGCAGTAGTAATTTTTATATTGCAAATTCTACACTGCAATATTGCTAAGCTGTTGGGATATTAGCTCTTCCCTACCTTATGATTAATCCACTGGCATATTTGTTTAATTACATGGCTTTCATGATACATCCACCTTTGTTGGATGGTCACTTGAATGAGTGATTATATATTGGCTGTGTTTGTGGATCTTACAACATATAACATATCAAACTTGGTTAGTGGTAGTTCCACTTCTTTATTGGGCGCATCTTATTTCACTGTATAGCCAGGTACAAATAATCATATTTAGATTATACCAACTAACAAAATCAGGTTAATCACCCAGAATTATTTTGGTTACTATCAGCAAGGACTTTTTTTGGTCTTGATATTATTACCCTGAACCTTGTGATTATATTTACTTGCATTTCTCTCATCCAGCTATATATGTGTTGGATACCTATCTGGTAGTATTCCTCTAGTTAGGTTATTACTATCTACCATTTTAGGAATATTAGTACATTGTTGAACCTTTTTTCCCATATTAACCCTCCTGATTTTTCAGGACGGTGTACTGGTTTGGGTACTTTGTTGGGGCGGCTGGGGAGCCTCTTACCAACCTCTGCTATAATTGGAGTAAATATTGAAGTTTTTTCCTGGGTTTGCCAACAACTGCCATTCTCTCTTGTTATTACTTACTTTATTGTTTATATTGGGCATCCACAGCATGGACCTAGAGAGCATATTATCTGGATTATGTGCTGATCGGGAGGATATTGGAGTGTTTGGGATCAATACCTCACCAGGCAGTAATTCAAGTAACACGGATCAACATATTTCATCTGACTGTGATATATCCTTCCATTCTCTTACTAAAGGACTCAAAACTTTGAGATCCAACATATGGCATTTGAAACTATTCAGAGCATATTCTAATAAGAATATTGCTCCAAGGGGCTTGAGAATACGGCTCCAACCATTGATAGGAAGACCGGATGACAAGTTGAATTGTGATTGGAAAGAGGCTTTACAAATTGGGTCTATGTTATTTGTGAATGTCCTCTTACAATATGAGAGAATGGTAGATGTGAATATTCAGGAGGTTAAAACATTGTGTTGTGATTGCAAAAAATTTGAGTCCCTACCTAAACTTCAGGATAACATTTGGAAGTTATCTAGAGAATTGACAAACCACGAAAAAATTATCAAAGAAAGAAAGATTAAAAAATTCCATAGAGATTATTCTGACTATCAAAGGGGACGACCCTTTGAGCTTAATCGCTCTGTCAGATTTGCAGATGTTGGTCAGGGGCCTACTTCTGGTCGCCCTAAGAAAAGACCAAGATCTACTCTGAAAAATAGGGATGGGTTCAACAATAGCACTTCAGGAGAGGATTCCTCTCTCACAGATTATGACAGCTCAGGGGACAGGGGATCACCACACAAAAAGAAAACGAACAAAAATATCCCTTTAGAAATGGTTCCAAACACAGAGGAGGCAGGAAACACAAGAAAAGATCCATTAGAGCATTCCCTGGAGGGTTTGATTCAGAACTTTCTAACATAAGTCAAGATGAACAATTAAACCAAAATGTTTTAAACTTATCCAATGTACATTTGTCTGGTGATCAATATACTCTTTTGAATAAAGGGCTTAGTTTTATACCTGGCTTTTTTTCTAATGAATATCACATAGTTACAGATGTTATTAACTTTTGTCGTAGTCTTAACCTTAAGTTACTGTTTGCAGATGACGCATCTCAAAGATCAAACGAATTCAGATTTGGCAAATCTGAGTTCCAGCCCCCTATGAACAAGCATGAGTCAATTTTTATGCAGTCAGTGTTCAGGGATCTACACTTTCAAAATTATGGACACACTATGTTGAAACAATCTTTCACAACAGGAGAGCAATGCCCTCCAACAGTTACGCAACAAGGATATAGTTGTATTACTAGCAGTAAGAGTGGGGCCGTGGTTGTACAAAACATGAGTGATTACCTTCAAGAGGGTTTATCCCAACTATCGGATACAGCATGTTACATGAACATGGCCATAGACCCAACCCCGAATTTCAAGCATGAAATTGGCTCTTTTTTGAATCTAGCATGAGAGGAGGGCATCAGCAAAAAATGTGTTACACAACTTTTGGTTAAAGAGCCCCGCAAGCAGATTATGTATCTACTACCCAAGATTCACAAATCATTAACCAAACCTCCAGGAAGACCAATTGTTTCAGGTATTGGTTCTTTGACTGAACCCTTGTCCGCCTTCCTGACACAATATCTCAAACCTCTCTTGGGTTTGGTCAGGGCAAGGATACAAGACACTACACAGTTCCTTCCTGAAAATCGAGGATACACAATTGGAGCCAGGGTGGCTAATGTATTCACTGGATGTCAAAGCCTTGTACACCAGTATACCACATTGGGCTGGATTACAAGCCCTCAAATATTGGTTGGCAAGTTTATACTCACCAGGATTTAATACACTATTGATATGCATGTCAGAACATGTACTCAACAAGAATGTTTTTTGTTTTCAAGGACAATGCTATTGGCAACAACAGGGTACAGCTATGGGAGCATCCTTTGCTCCCATTTATGCTGACCTGTTTATGGCATTTTTTGAAGAGTGCATGACTTATGAAGCATCTCATAATATATACTTGGTTGAAATGGACATCTGGCGCAGGTACCTGGTTCACTGTTGGATGGTATGGCGTGCGGATGTGGGTTATTTGCATGAATTTGTGAAATACCTCAATGGCAATATCTGGGGAATCGAATTTTCTATTACCTATGATATGCAGATTATCAACTTTTTGGATGTAACGATTTCTAGGAATCATGACCATACTTTGGCCACCAGAGTGTTTCGCAAATACCCCCAATATAATACTCTATTACATGCATCAATCATGCACCCACGTCATACTATCAGAAACATCCCGGTTTCACAACTTATGCGCATGAAACGCCTTAGTTCCACCCAATCGGACTATGACATTGCTAGTCTTGACTTATGTCGCAGATTTGCCAGCAGGGGATATAATGTTTCAGATATTAATACTGCATGGACACGATCCTCTCAGATGAAAAGGAACAGACTGCTAGACTACAAGATCCCTTCTGGTGATTCCAGATCAACAACCATCAGATTTCATCACTACATATGGTAGGAACTATTCCGTAATTAGGGACTTCATCAATAGACATTGGAATATACTACTAGCCAATGAACAACTCAGATCTTTTTTGGGAGAGGAATGTCAATTTTCATATAGAAAAGGCAAAACATTGGGGTCCCATCTCTCTCATTATAAACATATTGGTAGTGGTGGAGCAATTCATAAACTTACAATAATGGGACATGAATTATTGGGTACACACCCATGTGGCCACTGTGGGTCTTGCAAACAGATCACCAAGTCTCAGAACTTTGAGTCGTAACACCAGTAAGGTCTTTGACTGCAAAATCTTTGGAAACTGTAGCAGTGATTGGGTTGTTTACCCGGCATCATGCCACTGTGGGGCATTTTATGTGGGACAGACTTCCAGGCCACTCAGGTCACGAATAAATGAACAGTGAAGTGACATTAAAAACAAAAGGGAGACCAATGCCTTATATCGACATGTATTAAAAGATCTACAAGCACAGTTCATGTTTATGATTATTGACCGTATAATGGGTGATCGTAGCAACCCACAGGGGTGGCATGGTATCCTCAATCACAAAGAAAAGTACTGGATAATTACTTTGGGCGCACTTTTTCCTCCTGGTCTCAATGATCATCTCTAACATTTAGTCAATGGAACAGGATGTATTGATTTCCATCTTATTTAACAACTATATCAGATATATTTTCTGAATTATTTAATTTCATTTTTTGTATGGTATCATCAATCACAAAGAATAAGTACTGGATAATTACTTTGGGCATAATTTTTCCACCTGGTCCCAATGATCATCTTTAACATTTAGCCATTCAGAAGGATGTACTGAATTCTATTTTACTTACCAACTATATCAGGTATTTTTTTGAATTATTTTTTTTATATATATACATATTTTTATATATATATATATATATATATATATATATATATATATATATATACATATATATATATATATATATATATATATATATATATATATATATATATATATATTATATATACATACATACATACATATATATTATATATACATACATATATATTATATATACATACATATATTACACATACATACATATATTACACATACATACATATATTACACATATATATATATATATATATATATATATATATATATATACACATACATATATATATATATATATATATATATATATATATATATATATATATATATATATATAATGTGTCCCCAAATCATCGGTGCGCGTCGCCTCAATGGTGCTCGGATCCCAAAAACTGCTATACCAGCACATACATTTCACCAACCTTGATCCAGCACTCACGCATATATCCAAAGTAGATGGAAATAAAATACAGAAAGCCGTGTTTGGAATAAAGGCTTTATTCAGCCTCTCAGTCTGCCCCACACTGATGACGCTTAGGATAAGCGAAACCGGTCTGTGGGGTAGACTGAGAGGCTGAATAAAGCCTTTATTCCAAACACGGCTTTCTGTATTTTATTTCCATCTACTTTGGATATATGCGTGAGTGCTGGATCAAGGTTGGTGAAATATATATATATATATATATATATATATATATATATATATATATAGATTTGATAAATATAACAGAATGTAGTGAACCTAGATGAATAATCAATCTGGGTGCTGATAGAGCACCTGGCTTGAATGGTGTCATTCCCATCAAGCCTATTTTAAAAAAGAGGAGGGCTTTTTACTGAGTCTTTGATTAGTTGTTATGTATTTTAAAAGGTGTTTAAAACTTTTGTATGTTGTCTGAAGAAGTTTTTTTTTAAAACCTGAAAGAGCTAACCTACGGCATTTTATTAAACTACTGTTTATCAGCCTGGTGGTCCGGATAGTCTTTTTGCTGTTGGAATTTGCTGTGAAACTGGACCTCAAGTGTGAAGTCTTAAACTGTGTCTCTTGGCCGTTTCGAAGAATGAAAATGCACAACACAGATACAAAGTTATGTTAAGTACATAACTTCTAAATCTGCTGATGTCCTTTTCATTCTTCCTCACTACTGGGTCAGAGTCCCCACCTACATTACTCTTGGGTGGCCTCAAGGAAGGATATGTTGGAGCACTGTTGAACCAAAATAAGCTCTACTTCTGGAGACTATGTCCAATTTGTGCCACAAAAATAAGATTCTTTGACCAAGTGGCTGCAACACAAATATCAATGGACATTTTGGAGGAGAAAACTGATGATGTAGCCATAGATCTGGGAGAATGGGCTTTAAGAGGATGTGGCAGTTTCTATCCATTTTTTTGAACAAATTAGTGAGATACAGTCAGTATCCACTTAGCCAAAGTAATTTTGGAAACTGCTTGACCTAGTCAGGTGAGAAACAAATAGCTTGTCAGAGTTTCTGCACTGTTTTGTTCTATGAAGATAGAACCGCAGTTGCCTATGAACATCAAGCAGATGCAGAATATATTCACACTTGTTAGAAAAATTTGGAGAGACTGGCAGCTACATAGACTAATTACTATTAGTTTCTGTGGCTACCTTAGGCATAAAGGATGGACTGGTATGGAGAGAAAATATCTTTGTGAAAGATGATGCAAGGCAGTTTCTATAAGACTTGAAGCTCAGAAATTCTTGTTGAAGTAACAGCTACAAACAAGATGGTTTTCCACAAAAGGAATTTCATTTCACAATCATTAGCTGGGTCAAATAGCTCTTGAGTTGGTCCTTGAAGAATAATAGTTTGATCCCATGGCAGAGTAGGATCTTTTATCCGAGGTCTAAGCAGAAAAATCCCCTTCATGAAGGCTTTGCATAATTTAAACATAGCAAGGGAGCCAGACATCTCCAGCATGGAAATTCAAAAGGGTTGACAATTGGAGTTTTATAGTGGAAAAGCTAGCTCCTTGCTTGAAAACAGGAGAAATAGAAGGATGGCTGAAACTGAGGCTGAGAAACAGTCAATATTCTCTTTGGAAGCCCAAATGGTAAACCTTTTCCATTTGCTTTGATGCACTTTTTTAGTAGAAGCTTTCTGAGAAGCTAAAGCCTTTGTCACGAACAGGGGAATCAGCCTGGACCTTTGCTGAATTACTGGAATTATAGATACAAAGCAGTCAATTTCAGGGTGAGTAGATTGGGAGGTTGACTACCAGATGTATGTGTGAGAGGAGGTCCTGTATGGGTCCCAGATTCCATGGATAAGACCAGAGAAACAGGGAACCATACCTGATAAGGCCAGAAGGGGGCAATTGGGATTACTGAACTCTTCAACCATCTGGCTTTCTGCAGAAACTGGGATCAATGCTAGAGGGGGGCAAGCATAAAGGAGACCAGAGGGCCAACAGTGAACTAGAGCATCCCTTTGGGACTCCCCCAAAGGGGGATCACAGCAAAGCACTTGCTGCATTTCTTCTTTTGGGGGATGCAACTGTCACAGCAAGGTTGGCCCCAGTGGCCGAAAATCAGATTCGCCATTGACTGAGGGACAGCTTGTTAGGGGTCAGAATGGACCTGCTGAGTTTGTCTGCTAAAACATCGGTTTTCCCAGGTATATGTGTTGCAACTAGAAAGCAGTCTGAAGATATCACCCATTCCCATACCCTTATGGCACCTCTGCATACTGGGTAAGAATGGATTCCTCCCTGCTTGCTGAAATACCAGACTATTGACATGTTGGTGTGTACTGTGATCATCCCCATAGCGTAGGCTATCCTGAAAGGCTTGCAACACAAGAACTGCTCTCATCTCAAGGACACTGCTATGCAATCTGGTCTCTGAGGAAGAACACCTGCCTTGGACCATCTTTCCCTCGAAGTGCACCACCCCCTCTAGTTGGGAAGCATCCATGATTACTGTGGCCATAGGGGTAGTAAGAAAGAATGGCCTTGCCTAAGAATAGATTGTCTGAATGAATCCACCACTGAAGATTATGTCTGCAAACAGGAGTCAGTTTGATAGGAAGCATAGACCACTCAACAGCCAAGGTCCACTGAAGAACTTGGCATAAAGAACCTTGCTAAGGGTACTAGGATGATGGCAGCTGACAGGGCCAAGGGCTTGAAGGATCAATCTCACCGGAGACAGTAAAATTATTTCCCGTACATTGTCTCAAGGACACTGTGGCAAGGAGTCAAAGAAGAAACCCAATGCGCTGAATCCAGGACCACATCAATGAATTCCAACCTCTGAGCAGGGAAGAGGAACAATTTTTCAAGATTTATGGTAATGCCCAGGTAGCTGAAGGTCTGGAACAAATAGTCCCTGACCTGACGTTGTTGACGCCAGGTTGGAGCAGTGAAAGGTCATCCAAATACGGAAATAATTGGAGTCCTTTCAGCCTCTGGTAAGCTGCCACTACTGCTATGCATTTATTAAACACCCTGGGGGCTGTGGTGAGTCTCAAGGGTAGAGCTCTGAACTGGTAATGAGCGGCTCCCAGCCTGAAGTGCAAGTGACTTCTGGACAAGGTCCGTCAGGCACACTCAAATGTCCTTGTGCAACAGTGGCACAATGGACAAACAACCATCCGGACGTTTGATTTCTTTACATGTTGATTTAGACTGCTCAGATCTAGGATGGGTCTTGGGTCCCCAGTTTACTTTGGCGCTAAAAAGAAGGACTAAGTTCCAAATCTCCTCTGTTCAACTGGGACCTCTTGGATGACTTTTTTTTGCAGTAACTTGAATTTCCACTACTGCATGCTCCCTCTAACTGGGTGGATCATCAGGGAGTTTTTGCTGGACTGGCAGCAAAAGGGAATGTAATAATCTCTGGCTATTATGATCAGCATCTCAAAACCACCAATAGAAACAGCACAAACAAACGGTGCCACCAACTACTGCAAAGCTTTTAACTCATTAACCCCGACTAACGTCCCATAGTGCCTCTGTGGTTACATCCGAGCGCGCTATGAGACGTTTGCAATTTCATGACATTACCCCCGAGTGCCTTCCACAAACGCAACTTATTTCCCGGTCCCATTTCAGTCCTTTAATGTGAAAACTAAGTTGAGAAAGTAATTTAACTTTGTCAGTTGCCTTCTCAACTTAGCTTTCACATCGCAGTAAGCATATGTTTGTATTGAAATATTTTGAGTAAATACATTTAGAATGTACTGTGCTTTCCTCCGCTGACACCAAGCCTATTCTATCTGCATTTCCTAAAGCAAGTGCTGGCAACCAATCAGGGTACAGAAATCCAAGCCAACACTTGCATAACACCTCAACCCCCAGTGCTATTTCTATTATTTTTTTTATTAATAGAGGGTTCCAGCAACAGAAATTCCCTTTTTTTTTTGATTAACATTGCAAGACTTGTATTGTTGCTGGATCCCTCTGTTTCCTGTTGCGCCAGATACCTGCTTTCCCCGGTGAAGTATTTCAGCCTACAGAATTGGGACTACGACCTAATTGGTTTGCTACGATTTTCTTTTCGTGCCGGACATTATTAGGTAAGTAATGCTGCAAAATTGTATTATATGCTTATCATGTGTTATGTTTCATAAATGTGCTCTGAAGTGCTGTGTGCGAGTGGTTCTTGTCTGCATAGTTGAAACTGGGGTTAGGGTTTGGGAGGAGTTTGCATGGTCATAGTCTTTGTTTTCTGAGGCTCAGAAATTCTGGACCTAGACGGCAAATTGCCCCTTTAATTCCCGATTTTTTTTTTATGTACAACTTTAAATTTATGGCTGTTCAGATCACTGATGTCAGCATGCATTGCCAGAGTACAGGGGCGTTCATGACATCAGCTTTGTGAAAGTACTGACTCTGCCTGACTCCATGACGCGAGACTGGCGGGAGCTTTCAAAAAAAAAGAAACTTTAGTTGTTAACAGCTGCCAAATGCCAACTTGTGGGCAGCTTGTGGGGATTGTGGAAGTCTTACTTTAACTGCCTGGGCACACAGTGTAAGACTGCTTGCTATCAACTTTCTGTGGTTAGCACTAACTGCTTATCATGGCGTGGCCCTGCAGAATTCTGGGTGCATCTGTTGGTGGAGGAAAAGAGATCGGTCAACTTGACTCCTAATCCTCGTGTCTCGACCAAGATGAAGGTAAGCAGAGTATGAAAGGATTAAGAAACCATGGTGTTGGTTAGCTTGGGCAAAAGTTGTTGCAAGGTCTATAATGTTTCTGACAGATGCATTGCTTATCTGTACAGTCACATCAAGTCAACCATTCACATTTTCACAGAATGCCGATTTTTACCTCATTTTTTGGTCTGCTCCTCAAAGTTCGTTTTTTTTTCTGAGAAATCATAGGGAAGGGGATTGAAGTCAGTAGATAATGATACACATTTCAGTTTGACACTTCTCTGATGCTATGTAAAACCCATTATTTCAGTAACTTTCTGAGTTTAGTTCTAGCTCTGTAACTGCCGCGCGTCTCATGCAGACGTCTTTCTCTTGCAATTGGTTGACCAAAATGAACATGGCAGCAGAGGACCCATGTTGCTCTTGGTTGTAAGGCATTTCATTGAGATTTTAAAAACTTGTAACCGATTTGCACCCTTGCAAGTATTGCTTTCTCTTTCTGTCCACTCCACACTGCGCTGCTTGTTTGTATTCTTGATGTCGATGCTGTGTTTCCTTACAGCTGCTGTTTTGGGCATTGTCTACACTAACATAAATAATTATAAACCTTTTATCTGCCAAGTTTGTAATACTTCCTTTTCTAATTTGTGGATTTTTAAATTGAGTGAGCATCAGCCCCCTGGTCTGAATCATTACGTATCCCTTAAACCAGTTTTGAAAGATCGCAGATGAATTGGTGTGTTTATATTTCTATGGCTGTGTTTTAGCTACGCTACAATTAATTCTCCATAGCTTGTTTTGTATGTTATTGATGATGGTAAGTGATGTTCAGTCATTTTCCTGTATAGGCAGGAGACACCTATTATAGTAGGGTTATGATATTTTAGTTAACCATCCCTTAAATTAGGTTATTTTATGATGGAATGTGTTATATTAATTCCTTGATATTAAGTGACCTCCATGCATTTGTATATGCTATATCAACATGTATTTAGCATACATGTTTGCAGGATGGTATATTAGTGCGTTTTAGTTAGCTGGTGGCGATGTAAAATGCTAGCATGTGTATATCTGTGTTTCAATGTGTATGTGGCTAAATGACCAGTAAGATCTCATTGAGAACAATGTACATATATACTTGTCACATATTCGCTTGTATTTTATTTACGACAAGTTTGAATATGTTGTGCTTAGCTATACATACGTCATTTGCTTTAATTTATTACTGTGAGGTATGGATTTTAAATGTGCTGTAACTTTAATGCGTTTTAATGAGCTGACTTAATTGAATAATCATTTGATTAATCTTTTAGAGTTGGCAGGATTTATATATAAATGGATTGAATGTTTTTTAGAATACTGATCTGAAGAAGCGTATAGTTTTATACGCGAAAGCGCTTATCTGGTTTATAGAATAAACTGTTCTTTGTTACAAGCGGATGTTTTTTGAGACTTTATTTAACCGTGTTAAGTCTACTCGTGTTACTTATTGATTTTTCTAATTTGATGTGAAAAGGGTGATGTTGCAGCATAGTCAACCCGAAAATTGCGGTAGCTAACCCGGTCCCTCACTAGACTTGACCAAGGCATCGGCTGTTATCGATCATGGTGCACTTGCCAAGACCAGAATTAATTGAAACCGGATCAACACCACCAGTGCTGCATCTGCGATCACTGCTATGGTTCAAGTGAAAGGATTATTTTTTTACTTACTAGGGGTTCCAGCAGTTCCTTATATTTGCTGTAGGTGATTGTAAACCGTCACTACAGTTTCTATAAGCACAGTAAATAGGAAGACATGTAAGCCATTTAGCTTAGGAAATTTTAATTATACATTATTTTTGTGTGTGTATTCTAGTGGAGTAAAGCCTGCATTTGTTATTTAGAGTGGGCGAACGTGAGCAGAGTAATTCTCAAGAATGTGTACATTTTCCATTGTAGTATATACATAGACATGGTATATAATAGGCCTTTATGATTGCTTACTTCTTTGGCCACTAGCCCAGCACTAAAGAAGAATATAATAATATTTACATTAGAAAACTTTATATTTCTTAAAAGTACTAATATCAGCTATGGTTTACATAACTTGCTTATACAGTCATTTCTTTCTTTTTGTTACCCACTTTATCCTGCTCTGGGTTTTGGGAGAACAGAAGCTGGAGCCTCTCTCAGCTAACAGTGAAATGAGAAAATGTAATTAAAAATATCTGCTACTTCCTTTAATCTCTTTACTGACAAGCATGAGTGTAAAAATTCACTTGGCAGAGTATGCTATATAGAGCCATATTGGGCTATGTAATGAATAAAACATATACTTGGTGTATGGATGGTGAAAAAAAGCCGCACTAGAAACATTCATATGGTAGCAAAGTGTTTGCTAGTGTGTCGTACTAGGTTTTAGTCATGTTGACGCAGCTTTCTTAGTGTTTTGGTCAAAAGCTGTGTACCGTAAGATACAGTGCCATCACTGTGTGTGACTGATACCACCTGGTGGTTGAACAGCCTGGCATCATTGGTAGGTGAGACGCTTAGCAATACTAGATTTTTTTTTTACTTTAAATTACCGGTTAATTGTTTCTGTGTGTTCTTTAGTAGATTATCTGCTGTGGTTTTAGTTTTGTATTGGTATCTGTTGCTGTTTCTATACAGGGGATGTCCAAGTTGCACTGAAGGTGTAATGGAATTACATTTTTTTGTCGCAGCCCAAATATTTTCTGAAAAGCAACAAGATATATTAAAGGTGGTGTGTGGGTCTGTATGGAAAATATTTCATAGAAGTATTAACTATGTAATTCGTACAGGGGTAAGCTTTAATGAGGGAGTGTGATACAGGCATGTGAACTGGAGAAAGAACATGCTGGAGGGACAGGTTCATAACCCAAAGACTGCCCATGCTATGGAATAGACTTCCCATACATGTCAAGCAGAGCACCTCACTGGCCGTCTTCAAGAGAAGTCTTGATGAGTGGATGGGAAATAGAAAATTCACCCCAGGGATCACTCCAGTGCATCTACTTGACAGAGGCACTAGCAACTAAGGTTGGTTGGCACAATATTTTGACTGGGCCTTACACTGCTGTTTGTTGGGGAACACAGATTGGCTAGAAGTGGAACTAAAATCAGCTATTGTATAAGGTGGCCTTGAGAGTATTGAGTCTGGTTGTTTGACAGAGCCAGCCGGTTCGGTTGCACTGCTTTGCTTTAACAGCATTTTTGTTCTTTGTGGTTTGATGTGATGCTAAACAGTCATTTACCCATAAATCCTCTGCTATTTTGAAACAATTTTATTTGGCAATAATTACATAACGATTATACAAAGTTATAAAAATAACTAAAGCAATAATAAACTTAGTATATGATCTAATGGTGCAGCCACAGCTAACACTCAAGATACAGGAAACTTGAATAACAAGTAACCTCACAGCAAGAGGTTCTCCGGTTCGATTCTTGGCTGGGGTACCTTCTGTGTGGAGTTTGCATGTTCTCCCTGTGTTCGCGTGGGTTTCCTCCGGGTACTCCGGTTTCCTCCCACATTCCAAAGACATGCATCTGGAGCATTTCTCCCCGGGCCTCCGCTGAAAACAGGCTATGTGGAACCTAGTCGGACTTTCCCGGTCAACAAATGATAAATATAAAAAATAAAAAATAAAATAAATGGCTCCCTATTGATATATTGGCACTCAATGTCAAGTGCTGACAAGCCAACAAAAAAGAATGAAAATAGTGTAGTAGTCACAGCCCCTCCATTTTGGCCTGCACTTACGAGAACTATATGCTAACCAAGGGCCCACCACTGACCTTTGTGGGACCCCACCATTGGCAGGCCTGCTGGTAAGCAGACTCACTCATTAGTTCCTTTTAGTACAACTTAGTCCGCATTGTGGTTCCATCATTAATTTTATATATATATATATATATATATATATATATATATATATATATTATATATATATATATATTTATATATATACACACATATATATATATATATATATATATATATATATATATATATATATATATATATACACACACACTATAAAGATTTATTTTTGTAAATAGCTTGTATCATGATATGAATATGATATATATGCGTTTCTCTTACCAAACTATATGAATGGCTATTAGCTGTATTTCTTATTACTTACAGGTTGAGATTTTGTCTAGGCTTATTGCATTTCTGATTATACTCCGTAGTTGTCTGAGTGAGATAAAGGTTATTACTTGCTGACTACTACCAGCATGGAGCTATTTTATATTTTGGGAATTTTTCTGGCCTTTGTCAGTAATTTGTGCAACTTAGGCGGGAGGAAGGGCTAAGTGTTATATTATTTTACTGAATTACTCAGGTCTTCTTCTTAATGATGATAATGAGTCTGTTTTACATAACAGCTGCACAAGGTATAATATAATGAATCCCTACTCAACAGGTTATGTGCAGCAATTATCACTTGTGTCTGAGCATGCATAACTTTGCAGTAATGAAAGGCAGGTCATTATCTCCTTAGCAATAAGTCAGTTACAATATAGCACGGAGTCATTATCACTTTTCAGGTAAAACTATCAGGACCTGTCACTGTTATTCACAGAAGTACAACTCGTTATCACATTGATGAATGCACAAGCCAGATTGGGTTTTTGTATGAGTTTAGATTCCTCACATAAATATTAGTTTACACAGCTAAAACATGTTGTACTGTTAGGAAGAAGTATCTTGTCCTAAGGTGTTTAGCATACAGTGATACCAATAAGTATACCTACCTGACTTGATTTACAGATCTTCATTCTAAAAAGATATATCTCTATATATCTGTCTTTTCATGAGTAACATACAGATGCAAGTATCCATTTTATTAATGTAGTTCATATCTTTGTGAATTAATGTAACTGAACCACATGTGAAACAGTTGAATGTCTCAAACTATCACTACATACTGCATGTTGTGTTGCTTTGCAGCTGCCTCTGTGCAGGTGAGTAACATTATATTGTTTTATACCATTGTGTATTTTAGCTTTGCATTCACCCAATATCACAGCCCTCAGTGAAGATGCCATCTGCTAAGAAGTCAACAGACGTTTACTTGGGCGACTATACTGATTCTGACAGTAATACCAGTGGGTCCGAAATGGAATTGGTCCTTGATTCACAACGTAAGGCAAACCAGAGTGAGGATGACTATTATGATGCCGATCATATTCCACTGGCACGTCTGTGTTCACCTGTTCAGAATGGATGGCATTCACCTAACTGCGGAGGGCATTGCGTGGTTCTTGACCAACCTCCACAATGGCGTGAGGAGAGCCATGCAAGATTGCTAACATGCAGCTTGTGAGAAGAATGGAAAACACCCATGACCAAGTCGGACCAGTATAGTAAGTAAAACACTATTATGAAATGTGTTGTGTAAAATTCATTTCTCTGAGCTTGGCAAACGACTCTTATGGAAATTATGATTTTTTTCATCTTTTGGTAAATAACTTTGAAAGGGAGCATCTGAATGTGCCAAGTAATATCTCATTTTCAAGACAGTATTGCTGGTTCTAACATGGTAAAAGAATTGTGCCTATATGTTTGACACATGTGCAGATTTCAAAGTTTGTTTCGGACTTAGGTTATGGAAATTATGATTTTTTTTATATTTTGCTAAATAACTCTGCAAGGGAGCATCTGAATGTGCTAAGTAATACGTCATTTTGAAAAGATTATTTATAGTTCTAACACGGTAAAAGAATTGGGCCTGTATGTTGCACACATGTACAGACATCAATGTTTGTTTCGGACTTGGGTTATGGAAATTATGATTTTTTTCATATTTTGGTAAATAACTTTGCAAGGGAGCATCTGAATGTGCCAAGTAATACCTCATTTTGAAGACAGTACTGATAGTTCTAACATGGTAAAAGAATGGTGCCTGTATGTTGTACTCATAGGCAGATATCAAAGTTTGTTTGGAATTAGGTTATGGAAATTATGATTTTTTTTCATATTTTGGTAAATAACTTTGCAAGGGAGCATATCAGTGTGCCAAGTAATACATCATTTTGAAGGCAGTGTTACTCCTTACAACATGGTAAAACAACTATGTCTGTGCACTCTACACATGTACAGATATCACAGTTTGTTTAGTCTTGTACGATTATGAAAATTATACATTTACAATACTTTTCATTATTATGGCCATATCTTTGCAAGGGAGCATGGTGATCACACAAATGATGCATCATTTTGAAGCTGACATTCAGATGCACAACTTCTACACTGATATGTAGGCTCTGTCTGTTACAGATGATGAGATATTATGCTTTATTTATCAATTATGAAAAATAATATATTAATCATATTCAAGAAAGGAACATCACACAGTGATGGTTAAGGTATCATTTTAAAGCTGACATTCATATTAACAAATTACATTCAACTTGTATGGGTCTGCAAGGTACATTGACCAAGATATTGTGCTTTGTTTTTCCAAAAAGGTAAAAAATATGCACAATGTCAGCATTCCTTGCCATATATTTAATAATGGCTTTGATATGCACTGTCAACATTTATATTGTTGGAAAGGTTATTGTCTGCTGAACAACTTTCGCATTTACATTTTTAGTCTAGCTCTTATAGTTAAAAAGTTATGAACATTTGTTTTCTGTATGGTTTTACAAATGGATTTTCTGAAAATGAGCTCAGGCTGCACTGCTGTTCCTATGGTGGAATTAAGCAGGCAGCTTTTCCTGAGCTGCTCCGGAGTGAATGAGTTAATGGCATTCTGGTACCTCGGCTCTGAAGACTGGGATGGTGACCCTCTGATGGGTGAAAGAGGAGGTCCTGTTTGGGCTCCAGTATCCATGGAGGATATTTCAGGGGAGACCAGTGAAAGGGGAACTAAATCTGATAAGAGTAGGGGGCAATAAGGACTACTGAGGACTTCAAATGCTTTGCTTTCTGCAGAAACTTTGGGATCAAGGGTAGGAGGAGGATAGGCATAGAGGAGACCAGAGGACCAACTGTGAACCAGAGTGTCCCTTTGGGACTCCCCCAGAGGGGGGATAAGAACAAAAAAGCTGCGGAACCTGCTGTTCTGAGGGAATGCAAAGAGATTGCAGCAGGATTGGCCAAACGGCTAAAAATCAAGTGCGCTACCAACTGATTGAAGAACCACTTATAAGGTGTCAGAATAGACCTGCTTAATCTGTCTGCTAGAACGCTGGACTTCCCTGGTATAGGAGTTGCAAGTAGAAAGTGGCCTGAAGACATCGCCCATTCCCAGACCCTCATATCTTCTCTGCACAAGGCACAAGAATGGGTGTTCCTCCTTGCTTGATGTACCAGACCACTAACATGTTGTCTGTGTGAACTGCAATAGTTCCTAGAGGGACAACGTCCTGAAAGTATTGCAACTTAACTGCTCTCATCTTCAGAACACTGACATGCAATCTGGTCTCTACAAGAGTCCATGTGCCTTGGACCATCTTTCCTCTGAAATGCACCCGAAAAGCACATCCGTGGTCATTGTTACAGTGGCTGTGGGGGGGGGGGGGGGCGGAAGAAGGAATAGCCAAGTCAATAGCCAAGTTGTCCAACAGAAGCTACCACTGGAGATGCTTTTTGCAAACTGGAGTCAATTTGATGGGAACCAATAGAGGCTGGTTAAGAATACACCACTGAACAGCCAAGGTCCACTAAAGCACTCGCATAAAAGCCTTGCTAATAGAACCAGAGTAATGGCAGCCACCATGGATGCAAGAACTTGAAGTATCAATTTTTGCTGGTGGAGTTGCCCGGTCAAACATCTCAAACATGGCCTCTCAATGTCTGTGTGGTGAAGGGGTAGAGATGCTGTCTGTACTGAAGTGTCCAAAAGAGCCCTGATACATTCCAAACTCTGTACAGGAGATAGGTTTCATTTTGTCAGGTTTATGGTGATGTCAAGATAACTGGAAATCCGGAAAAGGTAACCCCTAGCCTCAATCAGTTGATGCCTGGTTGGGGCAGTGAAGGTGAAGAGCCAGTCATCTAGACATGGAAACATCCTGACTCCTTGCAGTCTCAAGTGAGCTGCAACTACTGCCATGCATTTGGGTAAACACGCTGGGCGTTTTGGAGAGTACAAAAGGCAGAGCCCTGAACTGATCGCAAGTCTCCCAGCTGAAAGTGCAGATGACGTCTGGAATGTCTATTTCAATGTGACAGTAAGCATCCTGTCAAGTCCACAAAGCACATCCAATTATCCTTTTGCAACCATAACCGTTCATAACTCTGCCTTCTTTACAAATTCAGGTTGCTTAGATCCAGAATGGGTCTCAGGTCCCCGGTTTTCTTTGGCACTAAAGAAGTGGGTGTTAAGTTATGAATCCTTTTTGTTCAGTAGGGACCTCCTACTTCTGGTAATGCATACTCCCTCTGTCCGGGTGGAACATCGAAGAGCGTTGGTTTCTCTGAGGGTTGAATGAAAAAGGGAATGTATTAACCTCGATGTAATCTTTAGCACCCAACTGTTTTCCGTTAGAGCATTCCAGGAGCTGGGTGCAGGGAAAAATGACCCCAGAGTGTCTCCAGAGACGAGCAGTCGGGCAGCGCTTCAGGAGCTCTGATAAAACTCAGAGAAAGGCTTTCTAAAGTCCTCATTTTGTGGTCCCCCCTCTGACCCTGGGGCGGCATCTCCCATTGAAACTTCCTCCTCTGCCTCTGGAGGAAGAATCCCCACATTAATCCTGGGAAGACCCGAGATTTTTGGAACCAGGTTTTCTTGCCACTTCTCTGGTTTCTGGAGATGGTGCACTGAGGGGTTAGAAACCTGACCCTGACAGCACAGTCTTCCCTTCCTACTTGCTGTGGGTTAGGGTGTCTTTGACGGATGGCCCAAACAAAGAGGCGCCATCAAGTGGGGTGTGCACAAAAGACACCTTAAAGGGTTTTGCCAAGTCACAAAGCCTTATCCAGGCGTGCCCAATAGCAATATCTGAGCCCGCTGTCTGTGAGGTGCCCTCCGTGGAATGGGAAATGAGACTCATGGAAGAATTAGACAAGAAAGAGTTGTCAGTTGGGGAGAAACTTCCTTGAGGTCCTCCACCAACATGGTCTCTGCTAGAGTCTTGGAAGGTTCTTTGATCAGATCTCTGTACAACAGAGTAAAGTGCGCTATGTAGTTTAACTCTTGCAGAAAAGGTGTCTAAGCCGTAAATACACTTACCAAACCTGCCCACTGCTCTGGACTCCCTGCTAGGCAGACGGACAGTGTAGCTTTGTTCATCTACTTCCTCCGTGGCAGCTGCTGCCACAACACTGGCAACTACCAGTATACCATTAGTCCAACTGTGGTCTGTCTTTAGGGAGGGACGAAAACTTACCTGGTCATTTTGAAGTTGTTTTGATAGTGTCCAGCTCCTTCCAGGCCCAGCAGGACACTAAATCCACTAGTTTGCCCACTGAGGGGTCACTCAATGTAGATTGGCCCATCTGGAAAGCCTCCAAAACCACAGACTCTACCGAGAAAAGAGTTTGGGCTGATCAACCACCTCTCTGCCTCAAGATTTCTAAAATATCTCCAAAGGAGCCATCCTCTAGTGGTGATTGTGGGGACCATTCCCCTTAATCAAAATCTGTGTCATCAGTAAGGAATCAAGGGAGAGTCAATGTGCCTCCTTTTGCACATCTTATGAGTAATCTCCTCTGTGGGATGTTCAGGAGAGGTCTTGGAAGAGGAAGGGGCTCACTCTCTAAGGGAAGAGTTTGGAGGCTTCTTGGGAAGGGCTGACCTGGACAGGTATGATAGGCTCAATTCTCTGATTTAGAGGGGTGATGAGGAGGATCACAGCTCAGAGTGACTGGATCTCTGACTGGAGAAAACCCTTTCTAGGACCTGTAAAGCTGATGGACCTGGGGAATATCTCCCTAGCTCCCCTGGAGCCGAATTAATCAAGGAAGAGCGAGTAAGGATCCCCGATCTGTGGTTTCCAGGTAGGATCGGACCCAAACTGTCCAGAGCTGTCTAGGGGAAGAAATGGCTCTGACTGATCCCCACCCCCTGGATATGATGGGGACATCCTGGATCAGAGACCCACTGCAATTTGACAACATTGGAGCAGAGGAGTCAGGGCAACAGTCTAAATTGAGGAAGGACAACTCCTTGGATCCCACCCAGATTCTCTCGAGTGGCTACGATCCAGGGACTCTGATAGGACATTGGATCGAAGGAGGAGACTGCACTGGAATAGTAACACTCGCAGATCCCAAAGAGGAAGAAGTAGGCAAAAACCTCCATCTGGATCAGAGTTTTGAGGATTTTCGGTATCATCCTGTCATCCTCAATCTCCAAACGGCTCCTAAAAAACCTTGAAGCTACGGACAATGGCCGAGCATATCTAATTGGCATATGCAAAATCCTGGAAGGAGATGTAGATCTTACAGTTAACTCTGGGGTTCGACTCCTTGCTCCTGGATCTGAAGACTTGGGATCTAAAGCAGAAGTGGAGGGTCTCTGAGAAGTCAATAAAGTGGAACGGATCGGAATAGAGGAGTACTTCGGATCCACTGGAGCTAAAGCTGGCCTATGATCAGACAGTCGGATCAGAGGGTTTTGATAATTTGGAGGGTGGCTCTGAAGAAGCCCTCAATGACATAGGTTCATAGGTTCATAGATTAGTACTAGGCTAACTACCCTTGTGGGTCATTTTAAGCCTAGCCAATTATCCCTTGTGAGACTCAAACCCTGCACCTTGTGTTTGTAAGGCAAACACCTTAACCATTAGGCCACTCTCCCAACATGGACTCTTCTTTGGATCTACTGATCCAACCACGCTCTTAGAGGGGGGGTTGAGCCCCGAGGGAGAGCGCATCAGAATCGGGTAAGAGTCCTTTAAGTATTAGCATGTTTTTGAGGTATGCAATGGCCCTGGGATTAAAACCCTCACAGATAGAACAAAGCGAATGCAGATGTTCTGGCCCCACACAATATACACACCTATTGTGAGCATCAGAATGGGGTATACTGTGCCTGCACTCTGAGCACCACTTAAACCTGACAGGCTTCTAATAACTCAAGTGGGACTCAGGAAGAGTCAAGTCTGTCAATGCTGGTGGAAAATGAGATCTGCTGAGGTTAGGCAGAGGGCAGTGCATTATGGGAAGAGCTCAAGACTTGGAGCCTAGTCTGTGTGTAAGAGAGGCTGAGTTGGATACAAGGGTCGGATCAGTGACCCAACCATGAGGAAAAATGAAAAGGAACATCAGATTAGTGCCCCTTTCCAGGGGAAAACAAACAAGAACTGATGAAAATTCAGTCTTTAAAAGTCACTTTTCACACAAATGCACAGTAAAAAGCACTTTAAAAAATGTTGCCAGCCTCAGAGTAAAATACACACAATTTCACAACAGAAAAAATGGTTTTCAATGACTTTAAACTTTTAAATTGGCAGGAAAAAGTGCTCTCCAGTTTCAAAGTATAGTTAAAAGTCTCATGATAGTTCATTACAACACAAACTCCTAGGTTAAAAATAACTTTCCTAAACAAGAAAATAAAATAAGTTTTAATGTGAAAGATGTTTCTACAATAGGAACTTATCTGCCCAGCAAAGCAAAAGCGCAAACTGACAAGTATATCCTCCAAAGCCCACAGAGGAATGCTCTCCAACAGCAGGAAAGCTGTGAACTGCTTGGTACTAAAACATGTCTTTTTAGTCAGCTTGGCTCAAGCTGACTTGTTGGGGCAAGTGGAAAGAGACCTGGAACTTTTGGAACTGGCCAACTGTTATACCCTTGGCATGATATAACCCATATAACTATGGCTAGTGCACGAGTGATCAAGATGAAGATCATATGTTCTACATGTACTAACTTTACACACTAATAAATTAATCTGTATTCCTTTTATGGGCTCTTCCAAGTTGAGACTAAAAGTGGTCCTCTGATATCAGAATTCTATCCCAGTTACATAAAAAAAAAATATTGGCTCAGTATTTCTTCTGCTCTTACAGATAAGGAAGCTTATTTGCCAGATACGAAAAACTCCTTGCACAAAAGTCTTTTGCAAAGTATGGGGTGTGGTTAATGAACTGTGAACTACAATGTATAATTAACAACCACCAGTTGTACAAGCAGCAGGAAGTCATATTAACTACTAAAAATACTACTCTCACCAAGTGTCACGCGCAGAAACACAGCCTTGTCTACAACCCAGCAGACCTAGGATCGATTAGCGATCTAGATGCTGGAGAGGGAAGGTAAAAATGAGCACCAATACCAGATCTTTAAACAAGACTTATCAAGATAATGTCTAAACCATCTGTGAATATACAGGGTAAGTAAAAACCCTCTACCATTTTCTTCTTTTGAAGAGCAGCCGATACCAATCACCAACATTTAGTGAAATCCTGCATGGAAAACATAAGGTTAACAACTTAAAAGCTTACAATTCTGAACGTTCTGGCAAATATGATAATCATTAACCTGAAAGATAAAACACCAACAAGTACCTTATTCAAACACTTACAGCTCACAGACATTTTTCCAACAGAGTAAGCACTTCTATCTTCCATAGGAGAACTCGGGCTGCTCTTATAACACAAACAGAAGCAAATAAAGAACTTGCTTTGTGCATCTACAACAAATTTCTTAGACAGGAAATGTAATTTCTAAAGTCAGTAACACTTACCTGGAAAATGTAGCCACTTACTTACCAAGATGAAAACAGGACAAAATTGTTAACCCTTTAAATGAACTGTAAAAAGAAAGCAATAGACATGAGAACTGAAGGCTATGGGGAAGAATCTAATCAGGCTTGTCTGGGACGTCTAGGGCGGTCACCTACTGAGAGTTAATATGACACTGACAAAAAGTGGCTGCCAAAAACTAAGACTACAGCCAATGATGGGGCTCAAAATTCTTAAAACAGCTGGGCAAACACTTGTGCTGGGCATCAGACCAACTTGGAGGACAACTCAGTGGACACCAAGAACCAGCTTCCATGTTACAATTTGCAATGCCAGCACCGCTTCCAATCCTCCCTCCTAAAAATGAGCACAGCTATTAGGTGAGAGATCAAGGACTAAATGACAACCCCCCCCCCTCCAAAAAAAAAAACTGCATGTCTATGTGCAACAGTGCTACAAAAAAAACCCACAAAATCAGGGTCTTCTGTCCATGAAGCTGGTTGTTAGTATGATTATACTATGCAGTTCGAACAGTAGCCAATCTGTTTGCCCTAGCTGCACAAAGCGGAATGAAAATAGTCATGGGACAGGTTGGTATGGCTAATCCCCTGCTCCACCTGATTTCTGTACTGGCTAGCTTGAGCAGTCCCATGACAGTGACTGCCTAGCAGTATGACCAGCCCTACAGGTCTTTGCCAATCTGTATTCCAAATTCAGCTGGCAAGCCTTTCATTTTCCTTGTAGGCAAATTCTGGCACAAAGCTAATATGGTCGTTGGTCTGCTCTAGTGGCCTTAGCACCAGTGAGGTCATTCTCTGCTCCTCTCGTGAAGAAAAGCATGGGGGGGGGTGACATTTGTTTTGCATAATACAGCTCAAGACTTTGTGGTAGATCGATTCCCTAAAAGCAAACTGTAGATAAAATTTATTGCCTACCACAGGCACTACAGTGAGCAATTTTCAGATATTTACAAGGGTGACAGGATATGAACAAATTACTGCCTAGGAGTATAAACAGGACCACCTTCATTCGGCTTAACTCAAAGGCAAACAGGAAAGCTACAGTGGAAGCACATGCCATAAACATGTTAACGAAATGAGTAACAGAAAAAAATATTTCTTTAACTAGCTGAACACATATTTGGGTCATATGTAGCCCCTGACTACCCAGATGCCAACTGCACTCATTTTTGGAGCATTTCTCCCTGGGCCTCCACTGAAAATTGGCTCTATCCCAGTTGGACTTTCCCGTTAACTTAAATTTAGGAGGAAAAATGACTGGAAGCAATGCTGGCTCTCAATCTCCAAAGACTCAAACCCTACCTTGATCCCCTGCTTTCACTGGGGTCTTGTCGTTTGCTATGATGCATTACAGTCCACTTAATACAATACCAAGCACTATATTGACCCTAGCTCCTACAGTCATATCTCCTTGTAAACCAACTGGCTACGAGTTTACATCTCTTACTGGTCAGTCTTTGTTCCTGGCAGCCCCCATTTGCAACCATATCTGCTATTGCAAAACTAGCCCAGACCTTCCCAGGCAAACAATGTACCATTAGGAAGAAGGCCTGATCTGCCATTCCCCCACAGCCCCATTTGCTCAGTAGTCATCCTTATTTTAAAATACACAGAATTTAGGCAAATTCTGGAGCTGCAGTAGTCCAATGAGGTCTAGATATCACTTGTACCAAACAGGATACCCATGGTCTTTGCAAATTTGGATCTAGGAGGACCATGTGCCCGGTCTTCATTCTAAGAATATTCTAAATCATGGGATAGAAGGTGAATGAGAGACCTTGTGCCCAAATAATGATAAACTCTCTTGCCAATATTGTTTCTGGTGGAAGAATTGAGTAAAGCTTGAGAATGTGTGTATCCTCTGGAGAAGCAAACAAGTTTATAAATGGTAGTCCCATTCCCAGTTAACAGATTTTTCTGCTCAAGCTGTCAGACTAAGGTATGCAAGGAAGACTGACAACTTGCAGACTTGGACTCTCGAAGGCCCATTCTCGAATACTTAAAAGTAAAAATAAATGGCTACAAAGTCTCCTTTCTACTCTTAGTTGGCATATCACAACTGCTACTTCTGTAACACCTGTACTGTCCCTGCAAGGAACTGAAATTGTTTTTAGCGCCATCTACATCAGTCATGTTCCTTTGATACTAATGTGCTGTGAAAGTAATAAGAAAATGCCAGGTGCTCTGAACAGAGATGGACAGGAGTGCACATTAACTCCACTGATTATGGTTGAATGCAACCTTAGTGATAACTTCCATTAATGGGAAATCAAATGACAGCGAGTCTGCACTCATGAAAAGTGAACTGAGTAAACACTTTCAACATGTACATCTGCTAGTGGCAGTCACTGTACAGAAAAAATGTTTTTTGTCTGCAGCTACTACTTAAAATCAACTCAGCCCCTAGCACTTCAAGGGAAATGGACGTATACTTCATTACAGTAACCTGTTATAAGATCAAAGGGCCTATGCGATCAGAAGCCGAAAAGCAACACCTCTCAAATCCAAATTTTAGCACCACGACACTGAATACAGTACAAAATCGACAAATCTCTGCCAATCAACTATCTTATTCATACTGAAAAGGGACTCCTGAGACATCTGGGGTAATCTAGGACAGTGATAATTAATGTCTCTATTTCCTTTGAAGCTACAAAGCTAGAGCACAGACATCTGTTGAAACTTTCTTACCAGAAAGACCAATGCTGAAATTTCATAGGGCTGAACGGCCCACTGACTTCCACTTTCAAGAAGTCTGTCCTTTGAATGATTAATACATGAAGCCCAATGCAAGTAAATAGAATCATGAAACAGTCACTTTTTTTTGCTTCAAAGAGGGAAAAGGGTAGGATTTGCTTTCTGTTCTTTGGAGATAAAAAGATTCTGTATTATAATGCCTACGGCAGTGAACAAAACCTGAACATAGTGGAATGAAATCAACTTCATTTTCAATAAGTTTAGTTAAATACAGATCCAGAAAAAAACTGTAGCACTAGCCTCCAATTTGATGCAAGTGCATTTTCTAGACCCAAGGGAGATCTGTGAACCAGAGAAAGAAAACATTTTGAACAGAAGGTATTTCCAAGGACACTGACTTCCAGTTCTCAAAAAAAAAATCCATTTTCATGAGATAAAATTTGGGAATTATACCAGTAATTAAGTGCATTTCCACTCATTACTGAGAAATCATTCTCCTTTTCTAGTGTATCCATAAGCAAAATGAAGTCCATTCTTGGTACAGAGCTCTTAAAGCAAACTAGCAGTACTATAAACGCAAGAAAAACACATTTTACATTGAAAGAAGGCTCTTGCCTAAAATACAAAATGCCATGAAAATCTCATGCACTTCCAATACTCAAGCAGTTCAGATTTGGAATTTCAGTATTTACTCAAAAATGAAAAACCCTGGCTATTTACTGTGAAAAGCATAAATGGGAGTACGTAGATAAGCAACTGGCAGACCAATATGATCAGATTTTCTCATGAAATTGTAACAATGGGAAAAGGAGTGAAACCGTTATGAATTTCTGTACCATCTAAACAGTTTTAGGGTTCTTAGATTAGAAGAGATCTTAAAGTACCTTATTTCTTAGCAATGATAATTAAATATATGTAGTTCACAGCAAGGAACAGGTTATCTAAAAGCTTTTGACACTGACCCAAGGCAGCAGAAAGACAACACTGTGGGGGTGCCTGGAATGTTTTTATATAGCTGTAACAGAAAAGTACAGTTGTGTACCTACCATAAATGTAGATGTTAGAGTGTATTCACTGTTGCAGTCATTACTCTTGGGTTATCCTGCTGGCAGGCTGCCAGCAGTCGGCCTGAATTCCAAAGTCCTGGTCCAGCGTCTGTTGCTGTCGCCTCTTCCCTGACGTCAGTGCACCAGGGGTATAAAAGATGCAGCAGACGCCATTTTCTTCAGTTTTTCTTGCCCCAGATGTCAGGTGCCCTCAAAAGGGTAGGCTAAATATATTATGCCAATAAACATATATGCAGTAAAGAAACATTTCCTTAATCTACAAGCAAATACACCACATAGGTTGCATAGAATAGAGAAGAACAGATGAACCCCAGCAAAAGGTCCCGGTGGGAGGGTAACCTGGACTGCAACAGTTCATACACTCGAACACCTACATTTATGGTAGGTACACAACTGTACTATGTTCATCGTGTTTCACTGTTGCAGTCATTAATCTTGGGTTGAATCCCAAAGCTGAGGATGGGTGGCTGGGCTAAATAGGATTAGGAGAGGCTATGAAGACCCGCAGAACTGCAGTGGCAAAGCCTGCTCTGGATTTAGAGTAAAGAGGTAAAGTGGTAGTGCTTTGTAAAAGTGTGCACTGAACTCAAAGTTACAGCCTCTAAGATGTCTTTGGTTGGTACTCCTCTGAGGAAGGCTGCTGAAGTGGCTGCTGCTCTGGTAGAATGAGGCCTAATACCCTTAGGAACTGACTTGCCATGCTGAGAATAGCAGACACAGATGCAATGGCCTATCCATTTAGAAATGGTCTGTTTTGAGATAGCCTTTCCTTGTGATCCTGCAGCATATGACACAAAGTTGCTCAGTCTTTCTGAAAGCTTTAGTTCTGTCCATGTAGAAGCGTAGCTGCCTGTGTATATCCAAAGAATGCAGAATTTTCTCACCCTTGTTCTGTGGGTTTGGATAGAAGGTAGGCAAGTGAATGGCTTGGTTGAGGGCCACACTGGACACCACCCCGGGCATAAATATTGGGTTTGTCCTCAGAGAAACCTTGTCTGGATGAAAAATGATAAAAGGTTCCACAGCCATGAGTGCTTGCAACTCCAAGACTCGTCTTGCAGAGGTTATTGCTAGGAGCAGAGCTGTTTTCCAGGATAAGAATTTTATATCAGCTGTTGAGGCTGGCTCAAAAGGAGGCAGTGTGAGCTTTTCCAAGACATAATTGAGGTCCCATGCCGGAACTGGTGCTCTCCTTGGAGGCCTGATGTTTCTGGCCCCTCTGAGGTACTGCCTTATTAAAGGTTGAGAAAAGATAGGTGGTTCCGTATTGTAATGGGCTGAAATGGCAGAGGCATGAATCTTAATTGACGAAAAGGAAAGGCCTTTGTCCAGCATCTCAGTTAGGTATTGTAAAATCTGAGGGATGTTTGGTACATATGTGTCAATGCCTTGTTCCAAGCACAGAATCTCTTCCATTTTTCTGCATAAGATTTTCTGGTACTGGGCCTCCAAGATAACATCCATAACAGCTTTTGAAAGAGGAGTGTTCTGAATGGCTACATTATCCACCATGCTGCTAGATTTAAGGTCCTGAGTTGGCTGTGCAGGATCTGATTGTTTTGTTGGGTAGGCAAGTGAAGCTTGAGGCAATATCCATGCTGGACCTTGAGACAAGCTTTTTAGGATTGGGTACCAGTCCTAGCGTGGCCTGTCTGGTGCAATCAGTATCATTTTTGGCTTCTCTTGTCCGACCTTTAGGAGTACCCTGGGAAGGAGACGCAGTGGAGGAAAGGCATATACTGTTAGATTTTTCCAGTTGACAGATAGGGCGTCCACTCTCCATGCTTGTTTGTGATAAATCCTTGTGCAAAATCTCTGTAATTGGCAGTTGAGAGGGGAGGCAAATAGATATATGTCTGGGCATCCCAATTTCCTTGTTATCATGCTGAAGACTTGTGGATCCAGTTTCCACTTGTGGGGATCCATGAGGTTTCTGCTTAGTTCGTCTGCCAGAGTATTTGTTTTTCCTGGCAGGAATTGTGCTTGCAGGAGAACTTGCTAAGTCAATGCTGTGTCCCATAAGATCATTGCTGGTCTGCAGAGGGGGTAGGAATGTGTACCTCCCTGCTTATGTACCACATGACTGTAGTATTGTCTGTCTTTATCAGTAGCTGTCCTGGATGAAGTAGATCCTTGAAAGCTGTCGGGGGATTCTGAACAGCTAGCATCTCTTTTTGATTGATGTGAAGATTCATAGATTCATAGATTAGTACTAGGCTAACTGCCCTTGCGAGCCATTTTAAGCCCAGCCAATTATCCCTTGTGAGACTCAAACCCTGCACCTTGTGTTTGTAAGGCAAACACCTTAACCATTAGGCCACCCTCCCTCCTGGCTTGCAGGCCATATGCCCTGAATACATTTTCCTGCCATATGGGCCCCCCCAGGCATAATCCAATGCATTCATTGTCAGTGTCTGCCTGGCTGTGGGTAAAATGAGTGGCAGACCCTTGTTGTGGTGACAGGCCTGTGCCCACCATCGAAACTCCTGTTGCAGGCAGGGAATGAGGGTAATTACTGTCTCCAGGCTGTGGCAATGCTGAGTCCAAACACTTTTTAGATGACATTGTAGTTTCCTCATATGCAGTCTGGCATATGGAATTAGTAGAATGCAGGATGCCATGAAACCCAAGGCCTGCAGGATTTTCCTGGCAGATAACTGGGTCTTTGTTGCCAACTTTTTGAAGTAAGAAGTCAGTTGCTTTTGTTTGTCTGGCGTGAGATAAGCCATCTGGGCAGTTGTATTTAAGCTTGCATCCAGGAATATCTCTTGAGAGGGTACTAGTTTTGATTTCTTTTTGTTTACTGTGTACCCTAGGCAAATTAGTAATTTTTTTTTACAAACATCAGATGCTTTAGAAAAATGTCTGTTCTCTGCTTGAATAAGCCAGTCGTCCAAGTATGGATACATTTGAATTCCTCTGTCTGCAAAATGCAATTACTGGGACAGGCATTTTGTGAAGACCCTGGGCACATTACATAAGCCAAAGGGCAGTGAAGAGAATTGGTAGTGCATTGAGCCAGCTATGAATCTGAGGTATCTTGTGCAAGATTGTCCGATTGAGACATGCAGGTATGCCTCTTTTAGGTCCAAAGTTATGAGCCAAGCCTTCTTGCCCAGCATAAGCAGTAGCTGCTGTACAGTCAACATCTTGAATTTTGGAACCTCCAGAAACGTGTTTAGTATAGACAGATCCAGTATTGGTCACCAGGCTTTGTCCTTTCTGGGCACTAAGAAAAGTCTGGAGTAAAATCCTTGCCCCTGCTCTTGTTGTGGTACTTGTTGAATGGCCCTCATGTTCATGAGGGCTGTAATTTGCTTTTGTGCCTCTGCCAATTGATTATGTGGCAGGTCTGGCATACCTTTTGCCCTTGGTAGGGTGTGAAAATGGAACCTGTAGCCGACATTATGTTCAAGACCCATTTGTCTTGGGAACCATTTGCCAATTTGATGAAAAAAGTGCTAGTTTTCCCACAAAGGGGGCTGCCAAAAGAAAAGTGCTTGGATCTGGCAGAGCAAAGTAATTGGGACTGTTTCCTGTAAGGTTGTGATTTGTCTTCTCTGCTTTTGGAGGAAGGAGCACCCCATTGTTTAGGCCTGTATGAGCCCTTGGGGCCGAGTTCTGCCTCTGGGACGTTTGTATCTGCCTCTTTGTGGTCTGACACTGGAAAGGACCAATTTTTAGAAGGCCAGTTCCTGCTAAATCTGGATGGCTGTACCTGTAAGAAATCCTTAACTGTCTGCATGGATTTTGCTTTATCCTCCATTTTCTTCAACACCTCTTCTGCTTTAGTAGCAAACAAAGTATCATGCTGTAATGGAGCATCTAATAATTTTGCTTCAACATGATCAGGCAGATTCTGTTCCTTTAACCAAGCATGCCTTCTTATAACAGAACCTGTAACAGCGGCCCTGCAAGAGGCCTCCAGTGAATCATAACCACATTGCAAAGTACGCTTTCCCACTTGTTCAGCTGCATGCAATAAATCCTGCATTTCCTTGTTCTCTGAACATTCAGAATTTGCCAACATTTTCTGTTTAAGCAGTGACATTAAGTATTGCTGATATTTAAGCATATGAAACTGACAATTTAAAGCCCTTACAGCCAAGGTAGCAGAAGTGTAAACTTTTTCCCCCCATCTGTCCACTGCTCTAGAATCCCTTTCAGTGGGGACAGGGATTTTTGCACTGGAAGCTTTGACCCCTTTGGGACCCTCAGATGTACTTTCTGGGTCGCAGCGGGGTTTTTATATAGGAATTTATGAGAATCCGGGACCCTGTAGTATCTATCTGGCTTAGCAGGTGCAGGGGGTAATGAGTCAGGGGACAGGCCGGACTCTGAAAATACATCTACAATGTCTAGAACAGGTGGAATAGCAAGGGGTCTGTGCTGAGGAAGTAACAGAAAGTCTCTGAGCCTTTTCTTAGATTCAGAGTAATCTTCTCTCCCAGTGGAAATGCTCCCTTATGGTATGCACGGTTTCCCCAAAAGAGTAATCCTCAGGAGGAGAGGATGAAGGAAAGGATTCTTCAGCATCAGAGTCCTCATAGGGAGGAATAGAATAATCATGTTCAGAAGAGGAATCAGAGGAAATAGAAACCTTATCAGAAGAATCATTTTGTCTCTTGCCTAGGCCCTCTTAGGAGGGGGATGGGAACCCATGATCAAAGTAATTAGGTCTTCGGCCATTTTAAGCATCTGTTTTTTAGGCATGGAAGTTTGACTAGGAGAATGCTGTACTTGTTTCTTTGTCTTTAGAGCTGCTTTAGTCTTTGAAGCTGAAGATGGTTTAACATATAACTGTGTAGGTCTGGACACGCCCTCAGAAGCAGATGCCTGCTCAGCGGCTCTGGACCCATCTGAGGGAATGATTTCCGAGTGTCCAATACTTGTGTATCCAGAGGCCCAGTCGGCTCCACGTGGGAGTCGGAAGCAGCTTGTGGCTCTGAGGTAGTGGGCACCAGGGGCTGCGACAGTGCCTCACTGAGAACCGGCGACTGGCCTAATGGAGGCCTCATCATCGGTTTTGGACCGCGGACGCCTATCCTTTTCCTTGTCCTTGCGTTTTTTGCAAAATCTGGTCGCTGGCTGTTCCGACTGCATTATATAATTAAATCTTCGGCCAAAGTAATGAAACGGAAAATCGAACCGATGCTTAATAGTGTGTTGGTTAAATCTAGCACAAAACCGACAGCTAGCAACGTTGTGGTCAGGGCCTAGGCAAGGAATACAGTAAGAGTGAAAATCCTTGAGGTATTTGCTTCCCACAAGAAATACAATTGTTAACTTTTTCTGACATCGGTCTGGAGCAAGAAAAAAGTTTCCCCAACTGGGTACTTAGCTTTAATGAAGACTTGGATTCTGAAATTCGGATTTGAAAATCTCAGGAGTCAGCCGACCGGCACTTGCG
The DNA here is from genome assembly GCF_019279795.1 of Protopterus annectens. Lineage (NCBI taxonomy): Eukaryota > Metazoa > Chordata > Ceratodontiformes > Protopteridae > Protopterus > Protopterus annectens. Next base: position 1,033,770,301 of record NC_056737.1, read on the forward strand.
AACTGCTTTTGCTTTGGGCACCGCGTGGCAAGAAAGACTGAAGAAAATGGTGTTGGCTGCATCTTTTATACCCCTGGCACACTGACGTCAGGAAAGAGGCGACAGCAACAGACGCCAGAACAGGACTTTTGGAATTCAGGCCGACTGCGGGTAGCCTACCAGCAGGATAACCCAAGAGTAATGACTGCAACAGTGAAGCACGATGAACTTCTCTTGCATACCTCACAGTAACAACTTCTACCAGTTTCTCAATCATGGAACTTCAGACACTGGAGAAAAAGTTATGCATAAATATTAGCAATCATTTGCTAAGAGCTCCCTTACAGTTTAACAATTTAAATGTCCTCATATCCACAGTTCACTTTTTTCCTTCTTTTCATCTCCATGCTTTGGACTGCCCATAACTGCTGACAATGTCATGCTCTGAGGCAGGAAGAGTTGGCCAATACTTTCCCAGTTTGCTACATCCACTGAGAAATAATAAACTACAAAGCAGGTAAAAAACAGAATACAAATGTATTCTTGCCTGACTCTCGGGGAAAACCCATCTGTAACCAGACAGGCCAATCCTGGCATGGGGTGATGGATAAAAGGGCGATATGCAATTGCTGCAGAAGGTTTCCTTGCAGATCAAACATAAAACAACTTACTATTATGTACTTACCATAATGCTAGATCAGATAAAAATTATGCAAAAATTATCTTTGTGAAATGTAGTTACTGTTATGTACTTAATGTCAGGTATGGATGAGCAGGTCCCTTTCTCGTCAGCAGGACTACAGCCCCTTCCCATTACCAATAATGCTCCGACAAATAGTTTGTCAAATTCCACACCAAACAACACAAAGAGAAGGCATAAAAATCATAATAATGGCAGTAAATACCTACACATTATGACGCTAGTACTGGAGTAAGAAGGGTGGGCACACTGATAAGAATGAACCTGCTTATCTAAATCCAACATAAAAGCAAAAGTACAACTTTCATATCTAGTATGAGGTCCAATCTCCACAACAGGAGGACAGTCTTAAAACTGGATGGAGACCTTGGCTCTAAAGGATGTAGTCCTGCTTCTAGAGATTATGTGGCCCTGCTTCCAGAGATTACATTCAACTTAGATTTTGCAAAAATATTCAGTGAAGCACAAAGAGCTCCAGAACTACCACCATCCAAGGATGGTACTTTGAAAAGGCCAGAGATGCACCCACTGCTCTGTTTGAATGACTTCTGGGCAATTAAAGCAAAATGTTTTTTTAAGGCAGGATTTAACAAGGTTAACCAGTTGGACAAAGTAACCTTGGATCCCACATTACTACTAAGAAAACATAACATATGCAAATCTTTCCTTAAAGACTAATCTGTCTACAAAACTGAATTTTGGACAGTTATATAGTGCATTAGTAACCTCTACTAGAATAGTGAGAGAACAAATGCAAATTGATAGACTCATGCTGGTCTGTTTTTCTCGGGTATAAAAAGTGGGACTTCTGAAATATGAAAGTATAAGGGATTGAAACAATCCTTCCAATTCAGAAATTATTTTACTTGAAGTAATGGCTACTAAAAAGTATGATTCCACTATAAATATTTAAAGTCTGGAGTAGCCTCTAATTAAACAGAAGGAAGTGTCAGTTTATGCAAAAAGCATAAATCCCACAGAAAGGAATGAACCTTGATAAGGAGTCAAAAAGGAGAATACTTGTCAAAAGGGTATAACTTATCAAAAATACTAGTAACAGGAACAACCTTAATGAAAAATAAATGTCAGGTGCACAAACCTTTGTCGAACATATGAAAAAAAGCCTAGCACTGCAGGAACAGGACCTGGAAAGGGCTCTAAACCTTTAGAAGTCTCAACAGGAAAACATATTGGCTTACTCTCTTACATTTGACTTCCAGGAATATGAGAGTGATCTGGATTAAGCTGACATTGTATGCAGTGTCCCTAGCCATTACTGGAGCTGGAGAAACTATGCAGAGGAAGAATGGAAATCTGTGTAAGGCTTACTAGAAGGGCACGTAAGAAGGGACTCTGATGGAGAGGCTTCTCCAGTGTGGCCTGAGCAAAGGAAATCATACTTGCCAAAGCCAAAACAGGGGTACGATAATAAAATTCAATGTGTTCTGGTCAATGCTGGAATAAGCAGAAATGTGGTGGGGGGACTCTAAACAATGGGGTCATTTCCACAAAGGAGCATTCCTCTGATGCTGCCTCAAACTCCAGAAGACATCAGGAAAATAAAGTGCTGCATCTGATACTGCCTGGAAATGCTATGCTGTCACAGCAAGAATCCATTCAGCAATGGAAAAGCTTCCAGACTACTGAAAGATTGAGGGATCACATGAGGCATCAAGTAAACAATTACAGATATCAACAAATAAAATGGCTTACCAAGAAAGTGACAGACAGTAAGAAATATCCTGTTGACTTAACTCATTCCCATACCAATCACTGCTTTGTGAAAGAGGGGGGCAAAGCAAGTTCACTCTGGTTATTTATATGCCAGACTACTACCATGTTGCCCATGCGAACAGGTATAGCTCCTTCGGGCACAAGTCCTAAAAGGCCTACAGTATAAGGAAGACTGCCTTAATCTTCTGAATATGGGCATGCAAACTAATTTCTTACTGTAGTTATACACCTTGGACAGACATGCCCTTGACAATGCCCCTCAACCCCAGGACAGAGGCATTTACGACAACAGTCAGAATGGGAACTGGAATACTGCCCAGAGTTGGGTATGGAGCATGAAGAAACCTAAAGAGAGCTAGCAAGTCCTGGAAATGTGTGCGATTTGTGTCGCACATCTGCTAACTGTGAAAACTGAGCTTTTAAGTTACATCCTGGCTAAAGGAAAGGTGTATATAGTTGCCATCACTAGACCCAAATGCTCTTGTCAAACGTCAGTACAACCTAACTAAAGAAAATGTACACATAGTGCTACTAGACTAAATGCCCTTATACATAGCACAGCTGTAGCTGACATGGAATAGTTTTGTGGAAAAGATGGTATGTGCAAGACTGTGCATCCTATAAAAAGGTAAGCTTCTAAGAAGGTTCCACTTTTCATTGTTCACTAACTCACAGACAGGAACAAACTCAGACTGCTGAGCAGACAGCAAACTGTTCTGACCTTGAGCAGCTAGGGGCCAGTTGTTCAGATAAGAAAACAGCTTCACTGTTTGCAGTATACAGGCATACAATTACTGATCTCAAATGAAGAATTTAGAATTCATAGTGAATATTAACAATTAAGAAATGTAGAAAACTGTCCAACTCATTAGCAATTTGTGTACAGATGCGCATCTTGGAAGTACATAGAACAAATACACTCCTGATAAACACGGTTGGGGGTGGTATAATGGTCAAGGTATTTACCTGAAAGATGAGGTACAAGGTTTTGATTCTCACCTTTGAAAGGGGAATTGGCTGGGCTTAAAATGGTCCACAAGGGAAGCTATCCAAATACTTCTCTATGTATCTATGAACATCAGAAAGGCTTCTTTGTAAATAAATTTGTTTAGCCCATACAAATTCAGTATGGGCCCTGGATTAATAAACTTAATCCTCAAAGAAAAGAAAAATCCAAGAGGCCACTCTAGACCAGGAAGAGTTTACAGCTTTTTTTTGCCATAGTCTTTTGAAATGGCAATATGTCTAGAAAGTGGACAGGGTGTTGCTGGGGAGATGTGTGGAAGAGAATCATATAACCTCTGGATATTATACTTTTTTTTTTTATTACTATCTTTATCCACTTGCTCTTGCACTATACCATCCATGTGGAAAAACAGACAACCTTGGGTTTCTAGACTAGAGAGTCAGGCAAAGTCTCAGACATTAGACTTTAGTGCCTCATCTGCTTCCAACTGTTCCTCCCTCTAGGCTGGTAATGGCTCAAGATTACAAAACATCTGTTTTAGCACCACCAGTCAAGCCAAAATTAGAAATGACAGGGTCATCTAGAAAAGATGAGCTGCACGGTCTGGAATGCAATACCAACTGCAGAAAGGTGGTATGCCTTCTTTAGCTGAGCTCTGATATCCCCCATGTGCTACAGACAGAAAAGATGGACAGCTGAAGATGCAGACAAAGTATCTGCTCCTAAAGCCATAATCATAGAAAGAAGGTAGTGCCACTAAAAATGGCATATTAAGAGCAGACATACCAAAAGTATAAGCCTCACCACAACACTTAAAATAGAGAGTACTGGCCCATTCTGCCAAAGACTGGAGTCAGACAAGGTCAGTGCCAGCACCAACCCTCTGCCCTCTCTGAGGGACTGACATACTTACTAACCCAGGGACAGATGGAAATAGCCTTGAGCCTAAATAGCCTGACATCTCACCCCCATATGAGATCAGCATCAACAAAACTAGCATGAGGCTGAAACTCAACCTCAAGGGACCAAAATTCCAACCCCCACAGTCAAAGGGCACCGAGATAACACGTTTGCTGCCGATGCTGTCAACAGATCACAAAGCCAATGTCAAAGATGAGTTAAAGACTGTGGCATTAACAATGACATCTCATGGTAAACGGTCTCTGGCTGTTGTGCAAAACTGCCTGGAAAATGTCAACTGTTCCTTGAAAAAAATCCACTTTGTCCTGAGGAAGAAAACCATCAACATGAATGTATCTAGGAGACAATTTAGAAACAATGTCTTATGAAACAGAATAAGAGGTAATTTTGCTGGATTCATTTGAAAACCCAAACTGAAAAAAGGTTCTTTACAAAAAGCCTAATAGCTTACAAAAAAGTCTGCAAAGATAAGACAGTTGTCTAAATAATGAAAAATGAGTACGCCCTATCACCTGCAATGGGCTATTGCAAGAGAAACTTTCCAAACACTCCTGCAGCAGACAAAAAATGTAAACAAGACAAAATCTTAAAACGTTTCTGAAGTCTTTGTGAACTGGAATGTGATATCTTTACAGTCTAGAGTTACTAGGAAATTGAAAGGAAGAATGAAAAGTGACAGATTATGGAGAAATGTTTTGAATTTTGATGTTAAAGTTTAGAAATGAAATGTCTGGTACAAGTCAGAGTTCCATCCTTCTTTGGCACCAGAAAAATCCTTAAATAATGACAATTCTGACCGAGTGGGACAGGCTCCATCACTCCATATGACAGCATTTGATCCAGAACAGAAAACAGGGAGGTTTGACAAGATGGAGGCTAATCCATTGAAAAGAGAAAAGGAAATCAGCTGTGATATTTCTAAATGATCGTCAACACAAATGTATCTGATGTAACCTGGTACCAATGAGGAAAATCAAAACTTAGGTACTGGGAAAGCTTTTCTGGGTTGCCAGGGTAAGGAAAGAAAGTGACCAAAGAGAGGCATGGTCTGCTTTTTTGAATGCCTTTGGGTTTCTTTTTAGAATCTCTGTCACTGCTTCGGGAATGCTTTCTTGCCTGTATTTTATGTACAGTTCAATGGTATATATTGTTCTGGACTAGAAGGAAAGTGCATTACTTGTTGATAGGGGACTGAAAATCAGAGAAAGCCATTAGACTGTCTACTCCCTCTCGTCAAATTTTGTGAGAACCTCGCCAAAGGTCCTCAACACCTTTACCCACAGGAGCATTTAAAAGTTCAGCTTTCACATCCTCTATTCTGAGTAGGTAGCCATGCAAATCTCTTGATCCAGTGGCAGCCATCTTAGAGGAAGCATCAGCACTGTCATACCATTTCTCCAAATCCAGCAAAATCACTCTCCACCTTTACCTGAAGAAAAAGGTTAGATACCATATGGTGCTGGGAAGTAGATTCTGAAAGACAAAACTGTAGATCTGCCTTGAAATTTCTAAAGATAAATTTGTAAGACTCTGGAACTTTCTGCAATTTACCAGATTTCAGAGGAGCTGATGGCCAACTGTTAGCTGCATTGAAAGAAACCTCTAAGCCTGCCAAAAAAGAGAGGAGGGTAGATATAGCCACTGACAGAAGAGACTCTACTTGTAAGAAATTCATCTTTACTGGTTCTTCCACATCTTTTTGATTCCATACTTGTCCATTCTGTAAATGGTGTCAGAAAGAGACACCTGTTTAGCTGGAGTCTGAAAATGGTTCTCAAACAAAGGCTTCATTACCTGGTGTTGAAAAGTACAGTTTTGTACCTACCATAAATGTAGATGTCCGAACAGGATAGCATCTGCAGTCCTTACAAATGGGTTGTCCTGTCGTCAGGCAGCCCTTCGGTCGGCCGGATTCCAAAGTCTGGGTCTGGCCTCGGCTGGTGTCGCACTTCACCCGACGTCACAGCTGCAGTTCTTCGGGTATAAAGGCATCAGCAGACGCCATTTTCCTCAGTGTTTCTTGCCCCAGATGCCAGTTGCCCTCTAGGATAGCTAAATTTTTGGATAAATGCCAATGTTTCCAAATAGTAGAAGGCAAACACAAAAAATAATCATGTATGTACATATATACAAACAAATACACCATAAGAGATCCCCCCCCAGCTAGCTATTAGGTGGGCAAATACCCTAGGAGTACCACAGAGGGAAGGAGGGTGGGTAATCCTGACTGCAGATGCTATCCTGTTCGGACATCTACATTTATGGTAGGTACAAAACTGTACTATGTCCTTCAAGGATGCATCTGCAGTCCTTATAAATGGGTAGAATACCATAGCCAAACTAGGGGAGGAGGAAGAAGAAATTATGGTGTAGTTAGGATCCCTTGCAAAACAGCAGTGGCAAACCCTGCTCGGGATCTAGAGTATAAAGGTAAGTTATAATGCTTGGCAAATGTATGCACGGAGGTCCAAGTAGCAGCCTCTATAATGTCCTTGGTAGCCACTCCTCGTAAGAAAGCTGTGGTAGTGGCTGTAGCCCTTGTAGAATGAGGCCTTATGTTCTGTGGAATTTGCTTTCCATGGTAGGAGTAACAGAATCTAATGCAATTTCCTATCCACTTGGAGATTGTCTGTTTGGAAATTGCTTTTCCCTCCCTTCCTGTTGCATATGCTACCAGAAGCTGGTCAGATTTTCTATTGCCCTTGGTTCTGTCCAGGTAGTAGCGTAACTGTCTATGTACATCCAAGGTATGCAGCAGTCTTTCCCCCCTGTTCTGTGGATTGGGAAAGAAGGTAGGTAGGTGGATTGCCTGGTTTAAAGACACTCTGGATACCACCTTAGGCATAAATGTAGGATTAGTTCTCATGGACACTATCTTGATGAAAGATTAGGAAGGGTTGTACTGCCATTAAAGCCTGTAGTTCCGAAACCCTTCTTGCTGAGGTAATTGCCAGCAGGAAAGCAGTTTTCCAGGATAGGTGTTGAAGATCTGCTGTTGCTGCTGGTTCGAAAGGGGGAAGTGTCAATTTTTCTAATACAAAGTTCAAGTCCCATGCTGGTAATGGTGGTTTCCTAGGAGGTTTTACATTCTTAATTCCTCTCAGAAACTGCCTGAGTAGAGGATGTGAAAAGACAGGTGGATCGAAGCTGTATTCTGCAGAAATAGCTGATGCATGTATTTTGATGGAGGAATAGGACAGGCCTGTATGGTAAAGCTCTGCCAAATACTCCAGGATGTTGGCAATGTCTACCTTTGACACATCTTTGCCCCTGTCGGTACTCCAAATGAGAAACCTTTTCCATTTTCCTGCATAGTTCCTTCTTGTTGAGGGTCTGCGGGCCTCAAGGATAATGTCTTTAACCCTTTGGGATAAATCTGGGTTAGTTGCTCTTATGTAATGTTCCAGGCAGTCAGTTGCAGAGTTTTCAGGTTTGGATACAGGATGTTGTAGTTGCTCTGAGTTAACATCAAGGGAATCAGAGGTAGTGTCCACATTCTCCCCCGAGACATGCTCCTTAGTAATGGGTACCAATGTTGTCTTGGCCAATCTGGAGCTATCAGAATTATCCTTGGACGTTCCTCTTTGATTTTCAATAGCACCTTGTGCATCAAAGGAAGAGGTGGGAATGCATATGCTGTCAGGCCTTTCCAACTGAAGGATAGAGAGTCCACCTTCCAAGCAAGTGGGTGGTATGTCCTTGTGCAGAATTTCTTGAGCTGGTGATTGAGTGGGGATGCGAATAGGTCTATTCGTGGCAGTCCCCATTTCTTTGTGATGGCCTTGAAGATGTCCGGGTGTAGCATCCATTCGTGAGCATCCGAGGTAGTTCTGCTTAATATGTCTGCTAGGATGTTTTCTTTTCGGTACAAAAATTGCTTGTAACTGAATGTTGTAACTCAGCGCCATATTCCATAGGTCCATGGCCATTCGGCATAGAGGGTATGAATGAGTGCCTCCCTGTTTGTTGATGTACCACATGACTGTGGTGTTGTCTGTCCTTATCAACTGGCCTTCTTGGAGGAATGGTCTGAAATTCTGGATTGCTAGTTGTACTGCCAGCATTTCTTTGATTTATGTGCAGGTGCAGCTGCTCTGGAGTCCATAAGCCTTGTATGCACTTGTCCAGCATGTGGGCCCCCCAACAGAGGTCTGAGGCGTCCGTTGTGATGGTTTGGCTTGGTTGAATGCTGTGGAAGGGCAAACCTGGGTTTGACTGGCATGCCTGAGCCCACCATAGGAAATCTTGTTTCAGGCACGGAATTAGTGGTATTTCGGCTTCTAAGCTGTGCCTGTGTTGAGACCATAAATTCTTTAGGTACCACTGTAGCTTTCTCATATGCAGTCTGGCATGGGGGACCAGGATTATGCAGGATGCCATGAAGCCCAAGGCCTGCAGTACTTTCCTTGCTGTTAGTTTGTTCTGCTTTGTTAATGCCAAAAAGTAGAGAGGAAGTTGTTCTTGTTTTTCTGCAGTTAGGAATGCCATCTGTTTTACTGTGTCCAATTCTGCACCTAAGAAGGTTATTGTTTGGGATGGTATCAGTCTTGACTTTTTATATTGACTGTGTATCCCAGGGCCTGTAGTAAGCAAATGACTCTTTGTAAGTCTTCTGTTAGCTTGTTTTTGTTGTCCGCTTGTATCAGGCAGTCGTCCAGGTATGGATAAATTTGGATTCCTGAAGCCTGCAGTGGCGATTACTGATGCCAGGCATTTTGTGAACACTCTGGGCAGTAGATAAGCCAAAGGGCAATGCTGAGAATTGATAATGCTCTGATCCTGCAAGAAATCTGAGGTATCTTCTGCAAAGTGGTCGTATGGGGACGTGCAGGTATGCCTCCTTGAGATCTAGAGTTACCAGCCAATACTCCTTGCCCAGCATGGGAAGAAGTTGCTGTAGGGTCAGCATTTTGAATTTTGGAACAATGATGAATGTGTTTAAAGCGGACAGGTCGAGAATAGGCCTCCAATTGTTTTCTTTTCTTGGTACCAGGAAGAGTCTGGAGTAAAATCCCTTGCCTTGTTCCATAGGTGGTACCCTTTCCACAGCTCTCATCCTTGTTAATTGAGCTATTTGTTTTAGAGCTTCTGTCTTTTGATTTGGTGGTAGGTTTGGCATTCCTCTTTTTCCGGGTAAAGTGTGGAAATGAAACCTGTAGCCTTGGTCTATAGTTTGCAAAATCCACTTGTCTCCTGTGATATAGTGCCAGTTTTTTGAAAATAATGCTAACTTTCCGCCTAAGGGTGCTGCTATTTGTTCCCTGGTAGGCGGTGTCAAAGCCAAGTCACTGTGATTGTCCTGTTGCAGTGGTAGTGGTTGTGTCTGTGCCTCGTTGGTTGTTACCTTGCCACTGGCGTCCCCTGTAGGCACCTCCTCTGGATTGATTTCTGCCTCTTGCACGCCTATTCCTGCCTCTCTGAGTTTTAGAGGAGTCTGGAAAGGACCAATTTTTGGAAGGCCAGTTCCTGCTAAACCTTGGAGGCTGAACCTGTAAGAAATCTTTTACTGTTTGTACAGATTTTGCCTTCTCTTCCATTTTCTTCAGTACCTGTTGGGCAGGAGAACCAAATAAACTGACCTTATCCATAGGAGCATCTAATAGCTTTGCTTTAACATGATCCGGCAAGACCTGTTCTTTCAACCATGCATGCCTTCTTATAACTGTGCCAGTCATGGCTGATCTAAATGAAGCCTCCAGTGCATCATAGCCACATTTTAAGGAATGGTTACTAACCTGCTGAATGTTATTCACCATTTCTAGAACATATTTCTTATCTAAAGAATCATCCGAGGACAGTTTCTTAGTTAGCTGATCAAGCATAAACTCTTGGTATTGGATCATATGAAACTGACAGTTCAATGCTCTAGCTGAGAGAGTAGCAGAGGTGTATACTTTTTTACCCCATCTCTCTAAGGACCTGGATTCCCTTTCAGAAGGGAGAGGGTTTTTAGCTGAGGTCGAAGCTACTGCCTTAGGCCCCTGGGAGATAGTCTCAGGATCTGCGAAAGGAGCCTTGTATAAATGGTGATGAGTGTCTGGGACCCTGTAGAACCTATCGGGCTTAGCAGGGGCTGGAGGTAAGGTATCAGGAGCAGTGCAAGCATCATTAAATGCATCATCCACAACAGGAAGAACTGGAGGTATAGCTAAAGGCCTATGTTGCGGTAAGTGTAAAAAGGTCCTAAGCCTTTTCCTTGAATCTGAGAATTCTTGGCCCTGCCATTGGAATTGCTCTCTCATGGCATGTAAAGTTTCCCCAAAAGAAAATTCCTCTGGTGGAGAGGCAGAAGGAATCGATTCTTCAGCATCGGAATCTTCATAAGTAGAAAAAAGGATCCTCTGGATGGTCTGTATTGTCTATCATCTGAAGAGTCATCTGAGGACACTGGCTCAGGGGGCTCTGCTCTAGGTCTCTTTTCTGGAGGTTGAGAGGCCCTGTCTGGGTGAGATTGGGATCCCCTTATTAAAGAGATGAGATCCTCTGCCAGAGTAAGCATTTGGGAACTGGAACTGGGCCTGTGAGAGGGGGGCTTAACAGGCACAGGCTTAGAAGTTTTGGCTGCTTTAGCCCTGGCAAAGGCCTTTATAGACATGGCTGCAGGAGGCCTAGCAGCACCACGTGCTGGGGTAGAAACATCCAAAGGGATGGTGTCCGATAAGTCTTGTGAAACCACAGTAGTAGGTAAAACTTCAGAGGCCGATTCAACTAGGGTAGAGGGGGCCTCTGTAGTAGTCATGGATTCGGCTGAAGATTGAACCGTTTGCTCGGTTTCGGCCGAAACCGAGACACTCGCGGTTTGCTTAACCGTGGTTTCGGCCGAAACCGCGGACCGCGAGTGTCGGTCCTTTTCTTTGCGTTTCTTAATAATTTGAGTAGTCGGAGGATCCGACGGCATTATGTACGCAAAATCTTAGCCGAAAAACTGTTCAGCAAACTCCGACCGACGTCTAAGCGTTCGTCGGTTGAAAGAAGCACAGGCTAAACAAGCTGCTACGTCGTGGTCTGGGCCTAAACAAGGTAAACAGTAAGAGTGGAAATCTTTATGAGGTATTTGTTTCCCACAAGTTAAACAGTTATTCACTTTTTCTGACATCGGCTGAGGCAAGAAAGAGTCCCCAACGGGGTACTTAGCTTTTTAGAAGTCTTCGAAGTAGTATTCGGTAGTAGTAATCTCTGGATCTGACCGGCACTTGCGAACAGCTTCTGCTTCGGGCGCCACGCGGCAAGAAAGACTGAGGAAAATGGCGTCGGCTGATGCCTTTATACCCGAAGAACTGCAGCTGTGACGTCGGGTGAAGTGCGACACCAGCCGAGGCCAGACCCAGACTTTGGAATCCGGCCGACCGAAGGGCTGCCTGACGACAGGACAACCCATTTGTAAGGACTGCAGATGCATCCTTGAAGGACATCTTGTGAGGCATGACCTAACCCTACCACCTGTACCTCAAACTCTGTTGGTGAAGGAGACCTTTCTTTTGGGAAGTTTCAGATTGTAATGACCAAATGGTTTTCCTTTGGAAACAGAAGCAGAAGTATGCTTCAGTTTGTGCTTCCTTTTTCTGGGAGTGTGTACGAAAAAGGAACATTCAGACACAAGTCATCTTCCAGGAAACTGACTCCAGCATGGCCTTAAGGAGTAACAACTGCTTCCTCCTCCACTCCTGGCAAGAGTGGTTCTCTCCCTGCCCAAAGTGGACATACAAGCACAGCCTTAGAGGACCTGCTTTTCTCTTGGCTCTTAGTGGCTTTGTGATGAGCAGTGCCAGAAGAGCTGCAACAATCCAACAGAAAATCCAAGAGCTCTGAAATATCAAATGGGGAGCCTACCAAAAGCAGAAATAAGGAGGAAGCTGGAATGGAAACTGAAGCTTCCTGGGTACTTTTCCTTTCAGGGGACCAGATGGAAAATGTCACCAGAGCTGAAACCTTAGTCTATTACTCTACAGGCAAGACCTATTAACTTTTGATTTTCTAAATGTAACAGGAGGGTAACTAAAACTGCTTTCAGGAGTAAAAGATCTAGAAAACATTTAGTGTTCCTCCCCAAATGAATGACATATGATCCTGTAGGGAATTCTGGTGGCCACACGAGATCCCCCCTTTCTCTAAGGCATAAATATGGAGGGACCAGAGAAAAAATGGTAAGAGTTCCCCAAAATGGTACTTACCTGCCCATTTGACGAAAAACTAGCAGACTGTCAAATCTGAGAAGTCGAAGCAGAAAGTGAGACTTGTTGGTTACTTCCACAGAAAAGAAAGTTCTGATTTTTATGCCCATGTGGCTACTTTTATACTGGGCTTGCCTTCTAGCTACAATGGTCTCGCAGACATGCGGAAGGTGCTCCAAGGCTTTGGAAGCCAGTTGAATGTCAGACCCTAAGCAAGATAATGTCATATACAGATCAGGCTACAGCAAAAGTGATCCAATAGTGATTACTTCTTAATGGTTCCACACTAAAGGAAAATTTCATGTTCTTCGCCTTTAATTATACCAAGTGGCAGAGTGTGACACTTTTCCAGAAGTAGACATTTCTTTTTTCCTCGCTCTCTCTCTCTTTTTTTTTTTTAAACAGTCTGCTTCAGATTTCTTTACCTTGCCAAGCTCATCCACAACAAAACAAATTCTGGTATTTGAATGGTTAACAGTGTTAAGCTTTTACTGATAGTTCAAAGGCAGGTTTCAGTTTCCTGTACAGCTAGGAATGCTTTTCAATGCAACAAAAGCCCATAAAACACAAACTCCATGAACATATGTAAAAACAGACTAAATGTACAGAGGAAAAAAACAGCAGGTTGCCCAAACAGAATATCTGAACACTAAACTAAAGGTTATGAAATCTTAGGCAGACCAGCATACAACTACCACAGCAGCATTTTAAAAAGTATACATTTCTCAAATATTCTAAGCAAGATGACTGTCTGGATAATCTTTAATCACTTGAGAAAAGTTGACACCTGTAAGAAAAAATACAAACAGCTAGTTTTAAAATGTTCCCTCAAATTCATCATGACAGTAGTATATCGCCGGTAATATACACATTTGTAATCTATCAGGCAAAAAAGAATGCATTCCTTAAAAGTTGAGACTCCTTGCAACTGTAGCCAAGAATCCAATATGGAGAGCTGCACCCTTACACAATCTGTCTACAACAGGCAAGATACATTACTGCAGTGTAGTTCACAGGAGCATATTACAAATTAGTAATCCCCTTTTAACTTTGTCATTACTGGACATTCAGCTAGTGGATGCTGGATAGAAAAAATATAAGACATGAATGCCACAAAAATTAACTCACTTGTGGTTGCATTAGGAATTAACTACTTATGTATGCTCAGGTGTGACACGCCTGTGCCCTGGCCCAGCAATCAAGGAGCCTCAATCCTCACCACTAGCACCAGTGAGGGGCATCTCATATAGGAGGAAAGGATAACAAATACACACAGTAAAGTGCAATTTCCCTTAAGAGCACATAGAAATCAGTCAGTCCGGGGCTGGTCACTCCCTTGCTCTCCAGGTCCCCAATGGCACAGCTATAGGGTCCAGATCTCAGCCTAGTGGGCAACCTAAAACCTCCAGCACCCTCTTTCCAACCAGTGCTTTGTGTCCCTGCCCAAGTAGCTGACACACACAGAGACGAGTTTATACAACCACAGACACTCCTGGGGAAGGCTGGCACAGGTTCTCCAGCTGTGCCCCTTTTCCCCCCAGACTATACGGTAGTACCAGCTGCCACCCCCAGACTATACGGTAGTACCAGCTGCCACCACCCACTATTATTTATTAACTACTCAAAGGGCCTTAAAAGGGTGTCCGATTATTACTGTGCAATATTATCCAATTGGCAGTTTAGCCCAGGGCTAAAGCTATTAGAGTGGCTTTGTACAATTTTAACAAAGGCATGCAAGTACTCTAAAGAGTTTAAATTATCTCTACAAAAACAGCTACAGTTGAAAGGGTTTAAAAATATTTAAAAAATAGTCAAAACACAAGACAATACTTTTCACTACACAGTGCTATTCAAGAGTTCAGAGATCACACAGAAATACTTAAAATAATTCAGTAGTACAGTTCTGACATCATAGAAAAACAGTCCAATCTTTCTAGTTTTTAGCTATTTCTAAGAGAAAACACAAGTCAAAGATAAACTTACATACAGAGCAAGACAGTGCTGATGAGTTGGACAGTCGAGACAAAAAAGCCTAATGCTATCCAATTCTCTTGTTTTTAAAATCACATTCCTGGTTCACATTACATCACTCTTCACACTTCCCTGGGTTCCCAGGTTAAACTACAATTACATTCTTCACCTCTGGGCAGACACCAGAGCAATAAAGGACATTTATGCATGCAAATTCTGGCCTTAAAACAATAGGCAGAATGCCTCACTCTAGACTTAATGGCTCAGAGATTTAATATCAAAGGGTCACAACATGCTTTACTTGGTCAGTAGAGTGCACTGTTGCATTTTTTTCCAGTCCCATACGCAACACTATTTTTACCATTTAAGACACAAACTTGTGGTTTACATCAATATTAATATCTGCAGATGACAGATCTCCAAAATTCTATCTGGCTAGGCTGGCAGCCTTCACCTATCTTCACCCAATCTTCAGAATGTGAATTATTAAAACATTCTGAAAAACAGCACTACAAGGCTCAAATACAGGACTAGCAATCAAATGTGGTCTCTCAAAAAATGCTGACTACATTTTAGGGAAAAAAAAAAAGAAGTTATGTATTCACCATAACATTCCATCTGAGTAGTTCTACTTCACTTGTCTTCAACCTGTGGGAATACGGATCCAAGCCGGCAATTTTACTAGCATTTGCTCCAAGCTCCTCTCCTTGCCCATAATACACCTTCACTACCTTCCATGCCCAAATCGAGTTTCCTGAACCTTACACTGAAAACCCTACCTGAAAAAATACTTGTGACCTATAACTGCAGCCCATAGGCTGTTCATATGCCAAGGTCCGGGGAAAGGAGAGAAGGATGGTTGAAGACAAATGAAGCAGAACTACTCAGATGGAACATTATGGTGAGTACATAACTTCTTTATCTGACAGTTTACTTCATTTGGTCTTCAACCTGTGGGACAGTCTCTCCAGCTACTAAACTCCTGGGAGGCCCTCATGGATGGATATTCCGGAGCACTGCGGAAAGTATAGTTGTGTACACTTACCGTAAATGTAGATGTTAGAGTATTATTCAATGTTGCAGTCATCACACATTTGGGTTATCTGCTTGCAGCCCTCAGTCGGCCTGATTAACAAAGTCTTGGGTTCTTTGTCGGTTGCTTTCCCTTCCTCTGTGACGACAGGTTGTCAGGGGTAAAAAAACATGTAGCCGATGCCATTACATCAGTTTTTTCTTGCCCCAGACGCCAGGTGCCCCCCTAATGGGAAGCAATTAAATCTATAAATATACAAGGTTATATCTACAACAAAAAAGCAAATACACTAAAAAGCTTTTGAGCATAGTAAAGGAGAGTAGAGGTATAGCCAAAAAAAATTAAGGGGGCTGGAGGGAGGGTAAAGTACAGTTTTGTACCTACCATAAATGTAGATGTTCGAGTACTAATACAGCTGCAGTCATAACAGATGGGTTCTCCTGCCATCAGGCGGGTCCTCGGTCGGCCGAATTCCAAAGTCTAGGTCCGGCGTCGGTCGTCGTCGCTTCTTCCCTGACGTCAGTGCGACAGGGGTATAAAAGAACCAGCAGACGCCATTTTCTTCAGTCTTTCTTGCCCCAGATGTCAGGTGCCCCCAGAAGGAAGGCAATACATAAAATAATGTAATAATGCAATACATAAAATAATGTAATAATGCAATGCAATATAATCAAAAAACAGTAGTTGCAAGCAAATACACCATAAAAGAATACCCCTAGAGGGGAAGGTGGGAGGGAAACCTGGACTGCAGCTGTATTAGCACTCTAACATCTACATTTATGGTAGGTACAAAACTGTACTATGTTCATCGTGCATACAGCTGCAGTCATAACAGATGGGTAGAATCCCAAAGCTAAGAAAGGGGTGGTAAGCACTAGGTGGAGCTAGGAGGAGCCAAAATGCCCTGCAAGACTGCAGTGGCAAAGCCTGCTCTAGACTTGGAGTATAATTGTAGGTTGTAGTGCTTAGAGAAGGTATGCACAGAACTCCAAGTGGCTGCTTCTAAAATATCCTTGGTAGGAACTCCTCTGAGGAAGGCTGCAGAGGTGGCTGTGGCCCTGGTGGAATGAGTTCTAATGCCTGTAGGTACAGTTTTGCCATGAAAGGAATAGCAAAAGCGTATGCAGTGGGCTATCCATTTTGAGATTGTCCGTTTGGATATTGACTTTCCTTGAGCTCCTACCGCATAGGCCACAAAAAGCTGTTCTGATTTTCTGAAAGGCTTTGTTCTGTCCAAATAATAACGCAGTTGTCTGTGGATGTCCAAGGAATGCAGTAATCTCTCCCCTTTGTTTTGAGGATTAGAATAAAAAGTAGGTAAATGTATGGCCTGATTTAAAGCTACCCTGGATACCACTTTAGGCATAAAGGACGGGTTGGTACGTAATGAAACTCTGTCCTGATGGAAGATAATGAAAGGCTGGACAGCCATAAGAGCCTGTAGTTCTGAAACTCTACGAGCTGAAGTGATAGCCAGAAGAAAATCTGTTTTCCAGGACAAATATTGTAAATCTGATGAGGCAGCTGGTTCAAAAGGGGGCAAAGTCAGTTTTTCCAAAATGAAATTAAGATCCCAAGCAGGTATTGGTTGTTTTCTTGGAGGTCTTAAATTCTTAGCCCCTCTGAGGAACTGTCTTAATAGAGGGTGAGAGAATAAAGGTGGATCAGTGTTGTATTCTGCAGAAATGGCTGAGGCATGGATTTTGATGGAGGAGAACGAAAGTCCACTGCTTAGCAGCTCGGCCAAATATTGTAGTATTTGAGGTAAATTCAGTTTTCCAGGGCACTGGCCCTTTTTCTCATTCCGAACACAAAAACGTTTCCATTTTGCAGAGTAAGCTTTTCTAGTTGATGGCCTTCTGGCCTCCAAAATGACATCCTGCACCTCCTTGGAGAGCAGGGCCTGCTGTGATGCTAAGGAATCTTCCATGTGGCTAGATTGAGTGTCTTCAGCTGACTGTGAAGAGTTTTGAAGCTGTGCTGAGTCAGAAGAGGAATTAGAGGCAGGGTCCATGGTGGGGAATATGTCAGGCTCCTTAGTAGTGGGTACCAGTGTTGCCTTGGCCAGTCCGGAGCAATGAGGATCATCTTCGGTCTGTCTGCTCTGGTCTTCAATAGGACTTTGGGCAGCAGAGGAAGAGGTGGGAAGGCATAAACTGTCATTGATGTCCAAATGAAAGAGAGAGCGTCCACTCTCCAGGCCTTTGGATGGAAGATCCTTGAGCAGAATTTTGTCAATTGATGATTTTTGTGGGAGGCAAAGAGATCTATGTCTGGCCTTCCCCATTCTTGGATTATTTCTGTAAAAACTTTTGGATGCAACTTCCATTCATGTGGATCTGTCATGTTCCTGCTTAGGTCATCTGCCAGCGTGTTTTCCTTGCCTGGCAAGTACTGTGCTTGTAGTTCCATTTGTAAGTCCATGGCCATGTTCCAAAGTGACATGGCCAGTCTGCATAGGGGATAAGAATGTGTTCCTCCCTGCTTGTTTATGTACCACATAACAGTGGTGTTGTCTGTTCTTATCAATAGCTGACCTGGTTGTAGAAGGTCCTTGAAGGCTGTAATAGCATTTATCACTGCTAGCATTTCTTTTTGATTGATGTGAAGGTGCTTTTCTTTTTGGGTCCATTTGCCCTGAATGCACCGGTCTGTCATGTGCGCCCCCCAGGCGTAGTCCGAGGCGTCTGTTGTGATGACTTGATCTGCTTGAGGCCTGCTGAATGGAAGACCTGTGTTTGTTTGGCATGCTTGAGCCCACCACAGAAATTCCTTTTGCAGACATGGAATTAGTGGTATCATGGTTTCCAAACTGTGGCTGTGTTGAGACCATATGTTTTTTAGGTACCATTGCACATGGGATTAGTAAGATGCAAGATGCCATGAATCCCAGAGCCTGCAGGACTTTCCTTGCAGTCAGCCTGGTGCAATTTGCCAGTGTTCTGAAATACTGAATTAGTTGCCCCTGCTTCTCTGGCGTGAGGTAGGCCATCTGGGTGTTTGTGTCCAAATTGGCACCCAGGAAAATTATCTTCCGAGAGGGTATTAGTCTTGATTTCTCTTTGTTGACTGTGTATCCTAGAGAGTTTAATAACATTATTACACAAGCCAGATGTTTCAGAAGAATGTGCTTGCTGCCCGCTTGGATCAGGCAGTCGTCCAAATAAGGGTATATTTGTATCCCTTGAAGTCTGCAGTAGGCAATTACTGATGCCAGGCATTTCGTGAATACTCTGGGTGCAGTAGATAAACCAAAGGGCAATGCAGAGAATGGATAATGTGTTGAACCTGCAAGAAATCTGAGGTATCTTCTGCAATTTTGTCTGATTGAGACATGCAGGTATGCCTCCTTGAGGTCCAGTGTTACCAGCCAAGACTCCTTGCCCAGCATGGGAAGAAGTTGCTGTAGAGTGAGCATCTTGAATTTTGGTACGAGTAGGAATGTGTTTAGGATGGAAAGATCCAAAATAGGTCTCCAATCTTTGCCATTCCTTGGCATCAGAAATAGCCTGGAATAAAATCCTTGACCTTGTTCGTGCGTAGGTACCTCTTGAATTGCTTTCATGTTTATAAGATCTGAAATTTGCTTTTGTGCCTCTGCCCTTTGGTTGTGTGGCAGGTTTGGCATGCCTTTCATTTTTGGAAGGGTATGAAAACGGAATTTGTAGCCTCTGTTTATAATGTTCAGGATCCATTTGTCCTCACCACCTCTGTGTAGGAGCTTGCCATTGTCTGCCTCTGTACGAGCCTTGTGTTTGTCCTCTGCCCCTCGGGCGCCTTTATCTGCCTCTTTGGGGTATGTCTGTGGCAGGAAAGGACCAGTTTTTGGAAGGCCAATTTCTACTAAAACGTGGGGGTTGAACCTGCAGAAATTCTCACAGTTTGCATTGATTTAGCCTTTTCCTCCATTTTCCGTAATACTTCCTCAGCATTTGCCCCAAATAGTACATCCTTTTGAAGAGGGACGTCTAATAATTTAGCTTTGACATGATCAGGCAAGGCTTGTTCCTTGAGCCAGGCATGCCTACGTATGACTGATTCTGTAACAGCAGCTCTACATGAGGCCTCTAGAGCATCAAAACCACATTGTAAGGTATGTTTACCCACTTGTTCTGCACTATGCATCAAATCCTGCAACTCCTTCATGTCTGGTTGTTCAGGTTGTGACATTTTACTTTTCAACTGAGATAACAGAAACTGTTGGTATTTTAGCATATGAAACTGACAAGTAAGGCCCTCATGGATAAGGTAGCCGAGGTATATACCTTTTTTCCCCACCTTTCTAAGGATCTGGAATCTCTCTCGGAAGGCAATGGGTTTTTGGCAATGGAGGCCTTAACTCCCTTGGGCCCCTGTGAGATGGTTTCTAGGTCAGCAGCATGGCTTTTGTATAGAAATCGGTGCGAGTCAGGAACCCTGTAGTACCTGTCAGGCTTAACTGGAGCTGGAGGGAGAGAGTCCGGGTTAAGGCAGGCCTCCGAGTAAACATCATCTTGGATGTCCAGGACAGGAGGTATAGCCAGAGGCATGTGCTGGGGTAACAAAAGAAATTCCCTGAGCCTTTTCTTGGAATCTGAATAATCCTGGCCTTCCCAGTGGAAGTGTTCCCTTAAGGTATGCAGAGTTTCACCAAATGAGTAATCCTCAGGGGGGGATACAGAAGGAATAGATTCCTCTGCATCAGAGTCTTCAAAAGGAGAGTAAGACTGTTCCTGATAATCAGAGTGCTCTGAAATAATGGAGCCCTGATCAGAAGAGGGGGAATCTTCCTCCACTCTGGGTCTTTTGTCCGGAGGTGGCCGAGAACCTCTGATTAGAGTAATTAAATCCTCAGCCATTTTAAGCATCTGTCTCTTAGGCATGGGGCCTGGAGATGGGCCCTGTGTAGCTGGTCTCTTAGGGTGCATGGTAGCTTTAGACTTGGTGAAAGTCTTGATGGAGAAAGAAGAGGAAGGTCTGAAGACACCTTGAGTGGAGGTGGACCTGTCCACATTCTGTGTTTCAATGCCAAGTGTGGCTTCGGTATCTGTAGTCAGGGTGTGGGCCGAGGAGCCTGCGACCTCAGGTACAGGAGACACCGCCAAAGATGTGGTCGGTAATCAGGGGCTGCGTAGGCACCTCGCTGAGAACCGGACCACGTGTAGTCGGCTTTAGCGTGGTGTCGGTAGAGGCGTCGGTCCTTGTCTTTGTGTTTTTTTAGACAAAACCGGAGTCGGAGTATCCGACGACATAGTATAGTTAAATGCTTTCCCAAAATAATGCTGGGCGAACTCCGCCCGACGCGTAACAGTGCATTTGTTGAATGTAGCACAAAAGCGACAGACTGAGATGTCGTGGTCTGGGCCTAAACAAGGTATACAAAGGGAATGGAAATCCTTATGCGGTATTTGCTTCCCGCAAGAAATACAATTATTAACTTTGTCTGACATCGGTCTGAGGCAAGAAAAAGTTTCCCCAATGGGGTACTTCGCTTTTAAGAAGACTTCGGTTCCAAATTTTTTGTAATCTCAGGAGCTGGCCGACTGGCACTTGCGAACTGCTTCTGCTTCGGGCACCGCGCGGCAAAAAAGACTGGAGAAAATGGCGTTGGCTGGTTCTTTTGTACCCCTGTCGCACTGACGTCAGGGGAAGAAGCGACGACAACCGACGCCGGACCTAGACTTTGGAATTCGGCCGACCGAGGACCCGCCTGACGGCAGGAGAACCCATCTGTTATGACTGCAGCTGTATGCACGATGAACATCCAGGACTGCAACAGTGAATACACTTTAACATCTACATTTATGGTAAGTGTACACAACTGTACTATGTTCTTCATGATTCACTGTTGCAGTCATCACATTTGAGTAGATTCCCAAAGCTAAGGCTGGGAGGAGGAATTTAGATAGCATTAGGACCAGCTATAAGGCCCTGCAAGACTGCAGTGGCAAAGCCAGCTCTGGATTTAGAGAACATTGGCAGATGGTAATGCTTGGTGAAAGTATGTACAGAACTCCAGGTAGCAGCTTCTAGGATGTCCCTGGTAGGAACATCCTCTAAGAAAGGCTGTAGAGGTAGATGCAGCCCTGGTTGAGTGGGGTCTGATCCCCTGTGGGATAGGTTTTCCATGGTGCTTGTAACAGAAATTAATACAATGGCCTATCCATTTGGAAATGGTTTGCTTTGAAATAGCTTTCCCCTCTGCCCCTGCAGCAAATTCCATCAGCAGTTCAGATTTCCTTTGAGATTTAGTCCTGTCCAAGTAGAATCTAAGTTGTATGTGCACAATCTAAGGAGTGCAAAATCCATTTCCCTTTTTTCTGTGGATTAGGAAAGAAGGTTGGCAAATGAATGGAATGATTAAGGGCCACACTGGATACCACCTTGGGCATGAAGGAGGAACTGGTCCTAAGGGACACCCTGTCCGCATGAAAGATGATGAAAGGCTCCACTGCCATAAGGGCCTGTAATTCAGATAGCAATCACTTCAGCAAGAAGGGTAACAGGAAAGCTGTTTTCCAAGAAAGGAATTTTAAGTCTGCAGTAGCAGCTGGCTCGAAAGGAAGACAGAGTTTTTCCAATACAAAACGTTAAGGTCCCAGGCTGGACTAGGAGCTCCCCTGGGTGATCGTAAATTTTTGGCCCCTGTGAGGAACTGCTTGAGCAGTGGATGAGAGAAGAGGGGAGGTTTTGTGTTGTAATGAGCTGAAGTAGCTGAAGCATAAATTTTGATGGCGGAGAAAGACGGGCCCTTGTGAAGCATCTCAGTTAAGTATTGCAAAATCTGAGGTAAAGTAGGCACTGCTGTGCTCATCCCTTGAGATTGATTCCAGGCACAGAATCTTTTCTATTTTTCAGCATAAGCTTTTTCTAGTATTAGGCCCCCTTGCCTCTAAAATGATTTCCATCACTGGTTTACTGAGGGATGGTAAAGGAGAGATTAGGTAATTAGCCAGGCTGCTAGGTTCAGTGTTTGAAGATGAGGGTGCAGAACCTGGTTCTCCTGTGGAGACAATAGAGTAGGAGTCTGAGGCAGGTGCCATAGGGCCAACAGTGACACACTGCACAAGAGGGGGTACCAGTGTTGGCATGACCAGTCTGGTGCAATCAAAATCATCTTTGGTTTGTCTTGTTTTATCTTTAGTAGTACTTTGGAGAGAAGAAGAGGAAAGGCATAAACTGATAGGTTTTTCCAGCTGAAGGACAGAGCATCCACTTTTCCAAGCTTGTTTGTGGGGTGTCCTTGTGCAAAATTTGTCCAAATGATAGTTCTGGGGGGGGGGGGGGAGGCAAACAGGTCTACAACTGAGATCCCCCATTTGCTTGTCAACATGTTGAAAACTCTTGGTTCCAGTTTCCACTCGTGTGGGTCCATGAGGTTTCTGCTTAGATCATCTGCCAGTGTATTTCATTTTCCTGGCAGGAATTGAGCTTGTAGATGCACCTGATAGCTCAAGGCTGTGTTCCACAATGCCATGGCTAATCTGCAAAGGGGGTAAGAATGTGTATCCTCCTGCTTATGTACCACAACAGTGGCATTGCCTGTCTTTACCATTAATCGTCCTGGAAGAATGTGGTCCTTGAAGGCTGTCAGGGCATTCAGTACAGCTAACGTTTCTTTTTGATTGATATGCAGGTGCATTTGACTTGGGTTCCATTTGCCCTGAATGCACTTCCCTGCCAGGTGAGCCCCCCATGCACAGTCGGATGAGTCTTTTATTTGGGTTTGAGCAGCAGGAGCTAGTGTGAATGGTAGTCCCTTGTTCTGGTGGCAAGCCTCTGCCTACCAAAGGAACTGTAGGTGTAGGCAAGGTATGATAGGAATCATTGCTTCTAGATCCTGATAATGTTGACACCATAGGCTTTTAAAATACCACTGTAGTTTCCGCATATGCAGTCTTGCATGTGGAATTAGAAGAATGCAGGAGGCCATGAACCCCAAGGCTTGTAGTAACTGCCTTGCAGATAGCAGGGTTTTTGTGGCCACTTGTTTGAAGTAGGTTGTCAAATGAATTTGTTTCGCTGGCATGAGGAAAGCCATCTGGGAAGTTGTATTCAAGCTTGCTCCCAGGAATATAATTTGACAGGGTACCAGGTGTGATTTATTTTTATGTATGGTGTACCCCAGACAAGTTAGCACCCTCTGTACAAAAGCCAGACGATTCAAAAGTATGTCCTGGCTTTCTGCCTGAATTAGACAATCATCCAGGTATGGGTACATTTGAATATTTATTTGCCTGCAAAATGCAATGACTGGAGCTAGGCACTTTGTGAATACCCCGAGCGCAGTAGATAAGCCAAAGCGCAGTGCAGAGAACTGATGGTGAGTGTAGCCTGCTTTGAAGCGTAGGTATCTTCTGCAAGAGTCCCTGATTGGGATGTGCAGGTATGTTTCCTTTAAATCTAGTGTTGCCAAACAGGTGTTTTTGCCTAGCATAGGGAGCAACTGGTGAAGAGACAGCATCTTGAATTTTGGAATCACCAAAAAGGTAGAGTAGACAGGTCCGAGATAGGACGCCATGAATTGTCTTTTCCGGGTACCAGAAAAATCTCAAGTAGAAACCTTGTCCCTTTTCTTCTTCTGGTACCAATTAATAGCCCCCATGCTTAAACGAGAAAGTACTTGCTTTTGGGCCTCTGCCCACTGACTTGGGGGTAGATCTGGCCATCCGCTTGGTGTTGGTAAAGTGTGGAAGTGAAATCTGTATCCCTGGGACACTATTTAAAACCCATTTGTCCTGGGTAATGAGTTCCCAGTTCTTTGCATGAAGAGCCATCTTTTCCCCCAAAGGGGCAGTCAAGTTGAGAAGTGCTTGGAAGTTTTAAAAATAAGTCATTGAGACAGTTTACCATGGGGGGGGGGGTTATTACTCCCTGATTTGGAAGTGGAGGCCCCCCCACTGCTTAGTCCTGTGCATACTCAGGGACTAAAAGCCTGGGAGCTCTGCTGGATCTGAGTTTGGACTGAGAACATCTGGAAGAGGCAGGAAAAGACCAATTCTTGAAAAGCCAATGCCTACTAAATCTTGGAGGTTGTACTAGTAAAAATCTTTACCAGTTTGCATAGATTTAGCTTTTTCCTCCATCTTTTTAAGAACTTCTGCCTTGTTGCCAAACAGGCGGTCCTGGTTTAAGGGAGCATCCAGTAATTTTGCTTTAACGTGATCTGGCAAGGATTGCTCCTTAAGCCAAGCATGCCTTCTAAGTACAGACCCAGTTACAGCAGCCCTGCAAGATGCCTCTAATGAATCAAAACCACATTGCAAAGTATGTTTTCCAACTTGTTCAGCTGAATGCAGTAAATCCTTAAATCTTTATTTTCAGCACAATCAGGAATCAACATTTTCTGTTTAAGCAATCCAACAATATGCTGCTGATACTTTAACATATGAAACTGGCAGTTTAAGGCCCTAATGGCCAAAGTTGCAGAAGTGTATACCTTCTTACCACATTTATCCAGTGCCCTGGAGTCTCTATCAGAGGGGGTAGGATTTTTGGCAGTAGCTTTAATGCCCTTGGTTCCCTGTGAAATGGTCTCAGGATCCACGGTTGGATTTTTAAAAAGGAACTTGAGAGTCAGGGACCCTGCAATATCCATCAGGTTTTCTGGGAGCAGGAGGTAGAGAGTCAGGGGCCACGCTAGACTCCGAACAGGCATCATAAATGTCTAGCACAGGAGGTATAGCTAAAGGCCTGTGCTGGGGCAGGAGTAAGAAATCCCTAAGCCTCTTTTTAGAATCAGAGAAATCCTGACTTTCCCAACAAAAATGCTCCGTGAGAGTATGCAAGGTTTCACCAAAAGAGAAATCCTCTGGGGGGGGGGAGCAGAGGGAATAGAGTTCTCAGCATCAGAATCCTCATAGATATACAAGGGAAAATCCTGGTCATCAGAGGAAACAGAAAAGTCAGAATCCTGGTCAGAAGTATCATAAGCAAACTCAGTCCTAGGTCTCTTAGAGGGGGAAGGCTGGCTTTCCCTGATTAAAGTAATAAGGTCTTCAGCTGTTCTTATTGGTTTTTCAGGCATAGAGGCTTGACCATGTGGTCTGGGCGTCAAGTTTTCTAGGCATGGTTCGAGTTTTAGGCCTTGAAGAAGATGGCATCGGTTTAATACGCAAGTCAGTAGGCCTGAATACACCCTCAGAAGCCGGTGCCTGCACAGCAGCTCCGGACCAATCATAGGTAGAGACATCCGCAGGTTCCAAAGTTGAAGCATCTCACAGCATACCGGACTCCGAATGGGTCTCAGTAGAGGCCTGCGAATCTGAAGTAGCGGGTATCAGGGGCTGCGAAAGCGCCTCTGAGTATCGGCAAACTGGTGACTGGCTTAGAAGCGTCATTGGCAGCTTTGGTCCAAGGCGGCCTTGTCTGTCTTTATGTTTGCGTTTTTTCAGAATGTCGGCAGACGGATGGCTTACAGAAGACATATCAGAATAATTGAACAGAGCACCAAAATATACTGACGACGGATAGTTCGTGTCTAAATAAGGCACAAAACCAACAGCGAGGTACATCGTGGTCCAGGCCTAGGCAAGGAATACAGTACGAATGAAAATCTTTATGAGGTATTTGCTTTCCTCAAGTAATGCAATTATTTACTTTTACTGACATCAGTTTAGAGCAAGAAAAAGATTCCCCAACGGGGTACTTAGCTTTTAGTTGAAGACTTCGGTTCTGAAACTCGAAAACGAAAATTTCAGGAGTCTGCTGACCGGCACTTGCGAACTGCTTCTGCTTCGGGCACCGCATGGCAAGAAGGACTGATATAATGGCATCGGCTGAATGTTTTATACCCCTGACAACCTGATGTCACGGAAGAAGGGACAGCAACCGACGAAGGACCCAAGACTAAGGCAGACTGAGGGCTACTGCAAGCAGATAACCCAAATGTGATGACTAACAGTGAAACACGAAGAACATCCAAAGGATACTCTCCTTCTGGAAGTCGAATCCAATTTGTAATAAACGTATGAGATGAGGACCAAGTAGCTGCAGAACAAATCATCCAAGATTCTCTAGACCAAAAGGCAGCAGACGTAGCCATGGACCAAGTGGCATGAGCTTTCACCTGACTTGGAGGAGATATGCCTCTGTCCTTACAGACCTGAAGGATGCATGAAGAAATCCATCTAGCTACAGTGACCTTGGAGATAGGTTCCCCCAAAAAGGGTTTACAGACAGATACAACAATTGATCAGATTTACAGAAATTTTTAGTCCTGTGTAAATAGAATGTTAACCATCTACGAACATCCAACAGGTGGAGTTTGTATTCCCTTTTATTAGAAAAATTAGGAAAAAACACGGGCAAATTGATGGCCTGATTGATGCTGTCTAATGATGCCATCCTAGGAAGAAAGGTTGGATTGGTTCGAAAAGAAACCCTATCTTTGTGAAAAATCATGCAAGGGAACTTTGATGGATAAGGCCTGTAATTCTGAAACCCTTTTGGCAGAGGTAATAGACACCAGAAAAGCTGTTTTCCAAGATAAATATTTCAGATCTGCTGTTGCAGCAGGCTCAAAAGGCAGAGTGACCAAAGCTTGAAGAACCATAGTAAGGTCCCATGGGGGAACAGGATCTTTGACCAGGGGGGTGTAACAAAAAAGGTGCCTTTAATAAAGGCTTTACACAGTCTGGAAGAGGCTAGAGAGGCTGAATTCTCACCCACATGAAAAAGAGATGGCAGCCAGCTGAACCTTCATAGTAGCTGAACTAGCTCCATGTTGAAAAATAACAGCTAGAAAATCAAGAATGGCAGAACTAGGAACCCTGAAAGGGTCTAAACTCCTTTGAGAGGCCCAAAAGGAAAAATGTTTCCACTTACTGCGATAAACCTTCCAGGTCGAAGACTTATGAGCAGCCACCAAACTAGATCTAACTGAGGAGGATAGTCCAGGAGTCCTAGCAATCACGGGAACTGGAGCAGCCAAGCTGTGAGCTTTAAACTGTCCAGATTTAGATGAGGCACCCCTAAAGGATGTGAAATTAGATCATGAATAGGATCAAAGGTGGAGCCAGAAGGTGAGACCAAAGGAAGGGAAACCATACCTGGCGAGGCCAAAATGAGGCAATGAGGATCACTTTACTCCCCAGTTGATGAGCTTTCTGTAGAAACCTCAGAAGAGGTACTGGCGGGTAAGCATACAGAAGACCAGGAGGCCAAGCATGAACTAGAGCGTCTCTGGGGGACTCCTCCGGTAGGGGGTTCAGAGAAAAAAACTCGCTGCATTTTGCATTGGAAGGAGATGCAAAGAGATCTCAGGAAGGCTGACCCCACTTGCGGAAGATCTGTTCCGCTACTGAAAGATTCAGACCACTCATAAGGCATCAGAATGTTCCGACTTAGCCTGTCTGCTAGGATGTTGGACCATCCCGGAATGTGCATTGCGATGAGAAAGCGACCTGTGGAGATCACCCATTCCCACACTCTCATGACCTCGCGACAAAGGGGGTAAGATCTGGTCCCTCCCCGTTTGTTGATATACCAGACCACTGACATGTTGCCTGACTGAATTACAATCATTCCCAGAGGAAGAAAGGCATGAAGGGCCTGCAACGCTAGGACCGCCCTCATCTCTAGAACATTTATGTGCAAGTTGGTCTCTATAGGGGACCACAGGCCTTGGACTGTCCTGCCCGAACAATGCCCTCCCCCCCCCCACCAGAGTTGGGAGGTGTCCGTGGTCACTGTGGCTTGGGCCAGTGCTGGAACAAAAGGTCATCCCTACAAAATGTCCGGAGAACCCATCTACCATATGAGGGACGACAGACTCACTAAGTTGAACTGGATATGCCAATGGCAGTTCCAACAGGGACCATTGTACAGCTAGAGTACACTGTAGAATTCTCATGTGTAACCGGGCACATGGGAGAAGAGTTATGGTCGCCGCCATCGAGCCTAAGGCCCTCAACACCAATTCTGCCATTGGGAGATGAAAGTGACAGATCAGCAAGACATGCATCCTCAGGTTTTGTACTCTCTCCAAGGTCATGAAGATTTTGCACTGAAGAGTATCTATCCTGGCACCAATGTAGTCCATTACCTGTACAGTATCTAGGAGAGATTTGGATGCATTGATTGTGATCCCCAAATGTAGGGAAAGTGTCAGGAAATAATCCCTGGTTTGGGAGAGTAGACGCCTGGTAAGGGTAGTAAGGAGAAAAGAAGTAAAGTACCTACCATAATGTTCCATGTTAGTTGTCTTCATCTCACCTTCTTTCTTGCTGGCTGGGGATCGGAGCCAATCCTCGGCTCCGACTCGGCTATCTTCAATAGCTCGACAGCTGTTTACTGGCTCGAGACTACCCTTCATCTCATGATGCCTAGCGATAGCTACCCAGATCTCGTTTGAAATAGCCAACTCCAGACATACCAAGAGAATAAACCAGTTAAAAAAAAATAGGTGGACTATACCTGCCATATTCTCCAAGTCAGTAGAGGAAAAACAAGAAAACACCCAGCCAGCGAAACAGGAACTCCTCTCGGTCCACTAGGACAGGGGGACAGAGGGTGGGATGCAAGAAAGGCGGCGAGATGAAGACAACTAACATGGAACGTTATGGTAGGTACATAACTTCTTTATGTTAAGTTGTCTATCTCGCCTTCATTCTTGCTGGTTGGGACAGCGTCCCTAGCACCTAATATCCTGGGTGGTTCAGTGGAACAGACTTTTCAGAACAGTGGAACCAAAGTCAGCTCTGCTCCTGGAGAGCATATCCAGCTTGTAATGAGAAATAAAGGTATGAGGGTTTGCCCACGTGGCAGCTGCACAGATAGAATCCATGGGTAACCTAGACTGGAAGGCTACAGAGGTGGCCAAGGAGTAGAATGACCTTTCGGTTTGATAGGCAACTCTGTTCCTTAACTGATAAATGAAAGTAAGTGTGAGACAACCATCTAGATAAGTTTACCTTGGAAACTGGTAGACCTTGTTTGCCTAAGGCATAAGAAAGGAATAATTGGTCCGACTTCCTTATTTCTTTAGTTCTGTGCAGGTAAAAACACAATTGCCTATGAATGTCCAATTGGTGTAGTTTGTACTCTGCCTTGTTGGTATGATTAGGGAAAAACACAGGAAGATCTATAGATTGGTTTAAATTGTTTTCTGAGCAGACTTTAGGAAGAAATGAAGGATTAGTCCTCAGAGCAACCCTGTCCTTATGAAAAACCAAGTATGAAGGACGAACACATAGTGCCTGAAGTTCGGAGATGCGTCTGGCTGAAGTAATAGCTACCAGAAAGAGTGTCTTCCAAGTTAGAAACTTAATGGAGGAAGACGCTGCTGGTTCAAAAGGGGGCAGAATTAAGGACGTTAGGACTAAATTAAGGTCCCAAGGAGGAGGGGGGGGGGGGGAGTCTCTCACTGGAGGCCTAAGAAGAGTTGTCCCTCTCAAAAAAAAAGCTTTACAGAGCTTGAGAGACAATGTTAGAATTTGACAACCCAACATGAAAGTTAGAAATGGCCGCTAATTGTACCCAGATCGTAGCGGAAGCGGACCCCGAATGAAAAAGTTGTGCTAGGAATTCCAGAATTTCGTGGACTGGGGCTGAAAAGGGATCTACATTCCTAGCCACTGCCCAACAAGAAAAACGTTTCCATTTGCTAGCATAATTTTTCCTGGTTGCAGACTTGAGAGAGGAGACTATAATCTCACGTACTGCTGGGGAAATGCTGGAAAGCCTGGCTAAGGTTGGAAGTCGAGCAACCAAGCTGTGAGCTGGAGAGTTTGGAGGGATTGATGCAACCCGCCTGACTGATGAATCAGATCTGGAATTGGGTCCAGAGTCCATGGTTGATAGAGACGGTAATGGTGCAGGAATGGGAACCATACCTGTCGAGGCCGGTAGGGGGCAATGAGGATCATTTTGCAACTCAACAATTTTGCTTTCTGTATGAGTTTCGGTATCAGGGGAAACGGAGGAAAGGCGTCCCTGAGGCCAATCGTGGACTACAGCGTCGCTGGGTATGTGACCTGGAAGTGGAAGAAGTAGTTGCTGCATTTGCTGTTGAAGGGGGCAGCAAAAAGATCGCAGCAAGGCTGTCCCCATTTGCGGAAGACAAGATACACAACTTCCTGATTCAGAGACCACTCGTGAGGCATGAGGATAGCTCTGCTGAGCCTGTCCGCTATGACATTGGATCTCCCAGGGATGTGCGTTGAAATCAGAAAACGTTGGGAGGAAACCGCCCACTGCCACAGTCTGAGTGCTTCTCGACACAGGGGGTAGGATCTGGTTCCGCTCTGCTTGTTGATGTGCCACACCACTGACATGTTGTCTGTTTGAATTGCAATGGTCCCGGAAGGAAGAGTCTTGAAGGGTTTGCAATGCCAGGAGCACGGCTCTCATTTCCAGGACATTTATGTGCAGATGGTACTCGTGAGGTTGCCAAGTGCCTTGGACTGTCCTGCCCAGATAATGCCCCCCCCCCAATCAGGGAGGAGTCTGTCGTCACTGTGGCTACCGGAGGGGATTGTATGAAAGGTCTGCCCTGAGTAATTAGTGGGGAGACCATCCACCAAGAAAGATGTCTTTTGCATGTATCCGTGATCAGGATCATGCGAGTCATGGGTAGCTCTTGGAAAGACCACTGTGTGAACAGAAGCCACTGAAGAATCCTTGTATGAAAGCGCGCTAGTGGGATTAGAAGAATGGCTGCTGCCAAGGAACCCAGAGTTTGAAGGACGAACCTGACTTGGATCCTTTTGCTCTGCATTAGGATCTGTACTTGCTGACGAATTGCGGACACCCTTTCTAGCGGTAGCCTTGCAAACATGTTCCTTGTGTCCAAGTCTGCTCTTATGTAAGTGATAGATTGACAGGGCAACAAGGCAGATTTTTTGAAATTTATTGTAATGCTTAGCTGGGAGCAGACTGTGATTGTGTAGTCCTTGGCTTGTTGGAGTGGATGCCTGGTGATAGCAGTGAGGAGCCAGTCATCTAGATATGGAAACACCTGGAATCCTTGACGTCTCAGGTGAGCCGTGACCAATGAAATACATTTGGTGAACACCCTGGGGGCTGTGGTGAGACACTCGAAAGGGTTCCGCAAAGTTACACAGCTGCATCCACGCATGCCTCCCAAGGGCCACACCCGTACCTGCGGCTCTACTCACCCCATTGGCTGCATAGGAAATGAGCCTCATGGAGGAGTTAACTACAGAATTAAGCATCGCCAGCTGGGAAGCTGCTTTAGCTTGAGCTCCATCAGCTGTTGGATCTTGAAAGGTATCTCAGAGCTCTTTAAGAAGATCGCTTTGAAGTCGGGTAAAATAACATAAGTAGTTCAGTGACCTCAGAGAAGGTCACTGAAGTGAACATTCACTTCCTGTATCTGTCCATCATCCTAGACTCCTAGTCAGGGGGATGGACAGAAGAGGTCCCTGCTAACTTTTTTGGTGGCTGCTGCTACCACCATGGCATCAACAGGAACACCTTTAGTAAGGAATTGCTTATCCTGGGGTGCTGTAATGAATTTACCAGGTCTCCTCGGAGTTGGTTCCACTGTATCCGGAGCTGACCAAGCCTTTCGAGCCACCACTGCCATAAGTGGATCGAAAGGCGGAGAAACCCAGGAGGTGGAAGGTCGGGAACCAAAAGCATCCAGAAATACAGACTCATCCTCAGTAGGGGCTAGGTGATTCCAGTTCCCCCTCTGCGTAAGCATTTCTAGGATGTCCGAGAAAGAAACATCTTCAGAGGGGGATCTCGGGGACCCTTCCGAATCATCCAAGTCTGTATCAGAAGTGAGACTCGTGGGGGGGGGGGGGGGTCAATGTGCTTCCTCTTACAATTTTTCTTCCGAGGGGGCTCCTCTGAGTGATCAGGAGAGGCCTCAGAAGAGGAGGAAACACCCAATGGGGTGTCCTGGAGCATCAGTGCCCTATGCTTAGGGTCTGGAGGAGGAGCAGAGGTTGGCACAGGCACTACAGGGGACAGAGCCGGTGGGGCTGAAAGTGGAGCTGACTAAGAGAACAGCACACTCCGCATGAAATCAAAGGCACCCCCTGCCACGATGCAGAGAAAGCTCCGGTTCAGAAGAAATAGGAATCTTCCTCTGCACCGAGGGGGACGGCTCCGAAGCCAATGTTGGAGCCGAGCTTACCTGCGCCGAAGCTCCGAGAGGGAGAACGGGGTTGGACAAGGGTGTGATGCCACTCGCACCCTTGGAGCTGACGAGGGAGCCACGGTGCCCAGATCCCTCGATGGACGGTACCATCGAGGGAATCGGAGCAGATGTCGGAACAGAAGCAGATAGAGTTATTGGAGCCGACGGTTCCACTACTCGAACCCCAACGAACTCCGGCTCCAAACTCATTGGAGTCGGAGGAGGAACATCAAGAGAAATGGATGGAGCCGATACCTGCTGAGGAGGGCTGGACAACAATTTAGCTAGTGCCTGCGACTTTAGCAACCTACTGACTTACTCTCTCCACGTCATGATCCGACAGCCTAGGGGATCGAGAGGAGTGAGATAATTGGTGGCTACGTTCGCTTTGAAGTAAAGGAGACCGAGAAGCCGAATGCACCGACTAAGGAGGGGAACCTCAGCCTCTTGTGGCTCCGCGATGGCTCTGAAGCCTCTGATACAGCTGACGGGGAGAATGTCTTGTTGGTGCCAGCTGGAACAGACATTGAAGGCAAATCCTGTGCCGAAGTCGGCTCCGAAGGTGGAGCAGCTGGCTTGGAGGATTTAGGGGATTTCACTGGCTGTGAACTCTTGGCTGGTGAATCCTGGAGTTTTAACAGACCCCTAAGAATCAACTTATTCTTCCTCTCCTGCAGGACTCTTGGACTAAAGGCATGGCAAATAGAAAAAGAGTCCTGCAGGTGCACAGTGTCTAAACAATAGACGCAAGTGTGCCCATCTGTCAGAGACATTTTCTGACAGCATGAGTCGCACTTCTTAAACCCAGAAACCTTAGATTCCTTTGACATACTTTACTGTAGAAATAAACCAACCAGTTATGACAACAATAAAAAGGAGCAATATTCAGTCTACAAGAACAAAAACACACCTACTAGAAAGGCTATAGATAAAGGTTAAGATAATAGGAAAGCCTCTAATTTAAACGGCTAGCCTAAAAGAAAAAAATAGGAAAGCCTCTAACTTAAACGGCTTAACCTAGAATAAGGGGGGGGGGGAGAACTCTCAGTTAAACGAGTTCTACAAAAAGAGGGATACTATATAACAAACAATTATCTACCACAGAAACAAAACTATCGCTAATAAAAAAGTACTAGAAGAGACAAATTCTAGAGAAAAATTACACAAAAAATTCTATACAAGCCTGAGCCAGAAAAAATGACATCTCGCAGATGAAGCAGCAAATGAGATCTGGGTAGCTATCATTAGGCATCATGGGATAAGGTGTAGCCTCGAGCCAGTAAACAGCTCTCGAGCTACTGAAGATGGCAGAGTCGGAGCAGAGGATCGGCTCGGATCCCCAACCAGCAAGAACGAAGGCGGGATAGACAACTTAACATCAATCGTTCAGGTACGGATAGGCCTGAATCCCCTAAAGCCTCAAGTGAGCTGCTACCACCGCCATCACTTTGGTAAACACCCTGGTGGCTCCGGTGAGACCAAAGGGTAGGGCTCGAAACTGGTAATGATCAACTCTTAGCCAGAAGTGGAGGAAACTCCTGGAGCTTCTGTGCATTTTTATGTGGTAGTAAGCATCCTGGAGGTCTAATAAGCACATCCAGTCACACTCTTGCAGGTAGCGCATGACAGACTGTAATGTGACCATCCAGAACTTCTGTTTGGCAACTGACAGATTCAGGGTAGAAAGGTCCAGAATGAGCCTCAAGTCCTCCATTTTCTTTGGCACCAAAAAGAACCTGAAGTAGAAGCCAGACCTGGACTGATCCGGGGGGGGGGGGGGGGGGGCAGTTTTGATTGCTCGTTTTTCTAGCAGCTTGGAAATTTCCTAGTCTGCTGCCTCCCCTTGCATGGGTGATACATCTGGGAGATTTGGGGGAACCCACAAAGGGGAAAGAGTATCCTCTGGATATGATCTGAAGCACCCAGCAGTCTGATGTTATGGACTCCCATATCACTAGGTGCTAGGACAATTGTCCCCCGGCTGACTCCAGAGTAGAGAAGTCGGACCACCCTCCTCAGGGTTGCTGCCCGGGTCTGTCCTAGAATGGTCCGAGACCCAAAATTCCTCGGACCCCCTCAGCCTCGCCTCTGGGCCAGCGTCCATTCTGTCCCCCCTCTGCCTCTTGGGGGGGGGGGGCCCAGAGTGTTCCAGGAATACTGTGGCTTCTGGAACCACATCTTCTTTCGCCCTCTCTGGTTCCAGGGAAAAGGACCTTTGAGGGTTTGAGAAGCAGATCCCGACAGCAGACAGTGTCTTCCCATCCTTCTCACTCTGGAATAATGTCTCGACAGTCTTACCAAAAAGAGAAGAGCAGTCATAAGGGGCACTGGCAAAGGATGCCTTGAAGGGTTCTGAAAATTTACAATCTGAGCAAAGCGTCGCGCCTCATGGACACGCCGGACCCAGCCATCCTAGCTGCTCCTTCCATAGTATGTGAAAGGAGTCGCATGGACATATTGGAGAATGCTTTTAAAATGGCCATCCTCACGGAGAACGAAGCCCTGTCCTCCTACGACATGGACTTAGGGTGAGACCCCTCCAGCTCCTTTACCAGGTCGCACTGGAGTCTGGTGACATTGGTCAGGTAAGTTCAGCTCCCTAAATGAAAAGGTAGCTGAAGTGTAAACCCCCTTAAATCCAAAAAATAACGAAAGAGGCAACACCATGACTCATTGCAGAATATTTAATGTAAATAAACACCAAGTAAAAATAGCAAACTCGCTTCCCTAGGTGGTCCATCATCCGCACCTCTATCAGGAGGGTGAATAGAGGAACTCTCCTGGGCAAGCTCCTTCTTTGTGGCTGCTGCTCCCACCATAGCGTCTATGGGAGAATCCTTGTTCCATGCTGGTCTGTCTAGGGAGGGGGGGGGGATAAAGATTTTGTCGGGTCTTTTTGGAATTGGTTCCATGGTGTCCGGCTCCTTCCATGCCTGTGAGGTGACCAGATCCACCAAAGGATCCGCAGGAGGGGACACCCAGGAAGTAGATGGGCCGGTGCCAAAAGCCTCCAGGACTCGTCAGAAGGTGGTTTGGGGGCAAGCCAACCTCACAGTTGGCACAGGATTTCCATAATGTCTCCAAAGGAGACCTCCTTGGGAGGTGACCTAGGGAAACCATCATCCAAGTCCACATCCTCAGTGAGGGACTCGGGGGAGTCCAAGTGCCTCCTCTTGCATGTATGCTTGCGAGGCACCTCTCCGGGGGGGGGGGACCCGCAAGCCACTTGTTCCTCAGGGGGGAACCATTTGGGGCTCCTAGAGCACGGGCTGTCCCTCTGATAAAATGATAGGACAATAGCAACAAACGAGGGGGTCTGGGTGGAGTCCGAGGGGGCAGTCAGGGGTCTCGATCCAGTGGAGAGCCCTTTTTACCACGAACCCCAAAGGAGAGCGAACCTCCTGAGAAACCAGTAAGGAGGCCTGTCTCCCCGGGTCCGAAGAGAGAATCCGAGTCGGGCCCGAAGTAGACAGAGCTCCGAGGGAGAGAACTTGGCCCAGCAAAGGCGGAGCCGATGAAAAAAGTTCCACTCCCTCAGATCCGACACCCAAGCTCCAGCTCAGAGTGGCTCAGATCTGAGCTGGTCGGATCAGACATGCTCCAGGCAGCTGTCTGTGTCAAAGAAGCAATTACCATGGGCGCCGACCCCCTGACTAAAGCCATCCTCGGATTTGAATACTCTGAACCTGATGGACATATCGGAGCAGGGGATATTGGCTGGAAAAAAGGAAGTGAGCTCCCCCCTCCTAAGGGAGAGGGGGGTGGCAAGATCCTCATCTGGATCAGAGTACAGATGAACCTCATCATTTTATCCATATCAACCTCAAAGACCGGGTGGACCTCAACAAGGCCACGGACTCCAACCTTGAGGGTCGGGGCACCAAGGCCCTAGAAGCTGAGCGTGTCTCCTCCGGCTCCA
The DNA here is from genome assembly GCF_019279795.1 of Protopterus annectens. Taxonomy (NCBI): domain Eukaryota; kingdom Metazoa; phylum Chordata; order Ceratodontiformes; family Protopteridae; genus Protopterus; species Protopterus annectens. The sequence goes on from NC_056737.1 coordinate 1,033,806,785, forward strand.
GGGAGAACTTCAGAGATTGGAGCTGAGTGGAGTCATGGATCCATAAGGTTTTTTACAGGAGAAGGGAGGTCTGGAGACCTCTTTCGCTTTTCCCTTGCCTTCGACTCTCTCCTTCTCTCTACCCCTTTTTCGCTCCGCTTTCACAGGCTTTTGTACAGGAGGTTGAGCCCCAGCCTGGGAGGGAGGAAAAGCCGGGTGAAGAGAAGGAGAGGCATCCGCTGTGACTGAAAATGAGGCAGTCTGAAGAGGGAAGAAGGCCTTTCAGGGCCAACTTGGCCTTCCTATCTTTAATGGCGTGAGGGTTGTACCCTGCACATATAGAACAGTCTACTCTCAGATGGGCCACGCTCAAGCACATAACACAGAGTGCAGTCATCCGCAGGGGATAATTTATTGCCACACGCAGTGCATCTTTTCAAAATAGGCTCATCAGCCATACTGTCAGAAGAAAGAACAATTTTAAAAGAAAATGTTAATTTTCTTTCTGAGAACACCCACTCTCCACACACACACTCTGAGGGGGAGAGGGGAAGCAAAAAATCCACACAACTATACAAACTAAGCTAACAATCCTAAAACACTAATTCGACGCACCAAGCGAGGGGAGGAGAAAGGGGAACCTATTCTATCACTACCTAAAGATTTTTAAAGAAAAGAGATACTTAAAGTTTTTTACCCACTTGAAAACCTGGAGCTCAAGAGATCACGCTGCATAAGCTATTCGCGGCAAATGAGATTTTGGGATGGAAGGTAGTGGAGGTGTATTATGGGTAACGGGAGGAGCTTGGAGCAGATGCTAGTAAAGTTGCCAGCTTGGATCCAATACGAATCCGTATTCCCACAGGTTGAAGACCAAATTAAGTAAACTATTTCAGATTAAAGGTCATTTCAGAATTACTGACTATTCTTTATATAAAAGAAAATGGCCTCAAACTGTCTTTCTGCAGTTTTTTTAAATCAGGTATCACAATTTACAAGAGAATTTGTGGCACTGGGTGGTCCCTTAAACTGCAAATACCATACTAATGAAATGCTCTAAGAGGGCTTTCTCAATTTCCTATTTTACAGCATTTTCTGCAAAAGTACATTCAGTGATTATTTACTTACACACAGAAATGAAACAAGCAGTGACCACTAAATCAAACCAAAGACTGGTGTGCTTGTTACCTCAGATATCCCATTACAATTTACTGTAAAACCAAATAATTATGGGATTCAAAGTACACATATCAACCACCAGGGCAAACTACATCTTTATTCCTTGAATTGACAGAAAATAATGCATTTATGTTCTGCAATACATTTCTGAAGAAAGTAGGGGTTGCTATTAGGACTGTTTGGGCCAAAAGCTATTGCAACTTATAATGCAATGAAAACAGTACATAATTATGCCAATTTTTCTGTTTTATTCTAGATCTGATGATGCATTCTAGGATCTGGCAGGGTAATGTGAAATTATTGAATGAACTTGCTGACATGCTTAACAGTAGCACTTTCTTAGGATTGATTTAAACTACTCTGACAGATAAAGTAACTTTCTGGATGTAAACACTGAATGCAATAATGGCAGTTTTTACAAGAAACCCTGTAAAACGAATGCACGCCTTCATCCCTGTAGAATGTTCCACTCACTGGAAAAGCCAGAAGACAAACCTCATGGACTCACCAATGATGACAACTCACCCACTGGACCTGAAGCTATGATTGGTGATTTTTGTTAAATGAGGATATAGTACATATGAACTTGAGAAAGACAGAATACATTTTGACTCTTGACATACAGGTGCTGCCTCCAAAGAATGTAGCATCTGTTGCCAAGGCACTGACTAATAGGACCAGAATACAATTATTATAGGAATGTGAACGAATGTCAGTTAAAAATAACTGGGCAATACCAATGTATACTTCAAACACTTAATAGATCTCCAAGTTTCACTTTTCAAAATCAGAGAAATTTGTAACAACTTTACTATACAAACAGTATATGTATTACCTGAATGATTAGGTATACCCTTCATGTAAAGACTGCAGTACCTGTAGATGAATTAATGAAGCAACCAGCTACACATACCCAGTTACCATTCAATATTCAAGATTTATGCAGACTGCACTACTATGTTCTGCATACAAACTGTGACTTGTTTTATTTAGATGAGAAAAATGATCGTTTAAGAACATAAATTAACATTTTGGATATTTCGACAAGAAACAGTAAAATGTGCTGACTAGGTATGCAATTAAAATGAATGAACAAACTTATGTTTCTGATCTTGCAGAATGCACAAGGATGTAAGATGGGTTTATCTGATGGGTGCTGCAACTGCTCTAAGATTACTGTTGCCATGGCAGACTGCACTGGATTTCTTAAGATTTGCAAATGTGCATTGTTTCTTGATTTCTTCTGTTTTTTATTTCAGATTATTGCTTTATTTTAAAGTTTTTTTGGAGTTTTAAAAGCTGTTGGCTAAGCCAATTAGAAAACATTTGCTTTCTATTACCTGATTGCAAAGAAATTAAACCTAGCTAATTAGGGGAGGAGCTGAGAAACATAACAGGAAAGGGTTTAACCACTAGAAGCTGCAAGCGCTATCAGATATTGCAGTTCTGTGACTATACTGGATTTTTCCCCACCTACCTGCCCCACGTAATGTCGTGAAGTTCCTGAGTTGCCCACCCCTTACTGTAAATTAGACTTTGGAAGCTCCTCTGCGTCTTCAACTGCCTGTAACACTGGGCATTAAAAGATCAAACTGGGAAGGTCCTCCCCTTAGATTGCTAAAACTTCAACTTACCCTCTCTAATATACCCTTCCCCTCAACTCCGTACACACTGCAATACATACAGTTTTAACCCTTGCCCCATCATATTTTAAATCTGTACCACCAGAGACAAAACTACCAATCAAAAAGGATATAAACTTCTTCTCAGGGATCAGCTTAGGATTAGTGCCTTCATTTTGTACCCAGTGAGAGGAGGAGCAGAGGGATACTTCCTAGCCCTCCTAGAGATTGCAAATCACAGGAAAGCCTTAACGGTTTCTTAGAAGACAGCTTGGGATTAATGCTACTGCTTTGCTCCTGGTAAGAGAAAGAGCAGAACAACACAGATTCCTGAAGGTCTTTGACTGGGCAAGTCTGTATGGGTTTTCCTTGGTCTGGTGGGAAACTCTTCAGTTTTAATTCTGTGCATTTATTCAGCTTGACTTTCTATTCTACTTAATTGCTGTACAAGTGCAGTGAACCCCAAACAACTGGGACACTACTACTTCAGAAATCAGCTTGGAATTAATGCTACTGTTTTGCTTTGGATAAGAGAAGGTGCAAAGGGCCATTGATTCCTAAGTGAATTTAGCCATAGTGAAACACCACCAGTAGCCTGGTAGCAGCCAGTAGGCAAATCACTAATCATTCCTAGCAGTCAAAATTGTCTTTTCATTAAATACTGCGAGATAAGTTACCATCTATCCAAACTTCACAGTATCACTCTAAATATCTGACCCAGAAATCTTTAGGATCTACTATAACTGGCTCTTCATCCTCTGGCAACATGGCTCAGTCTGTTGCACCCCAACTGTGGCCAGACCAATCATATCGGCATTATAAGGCAGTGTGGCAACTCCCTTATGCTTACTGATTTGTTCACCACTTCTACCAGCTGATAGTGCAACCTGCAAGAAATGTAAATTTAACAGAAGTAAACCTCTCGCAGAAACCCATCATTGAAAAGCACCACACCTCCATGCCACCACAATCACAATGCACCATTAGGCCCATAATATATGATGAGGCTATAAAGAAACTTTTGCCAAAGTCTCCTAGAACACACCAGCACAAAATGCAACACCTACTCCTTTTCCAATTATATATACTGCAAAACCACACAGCTCACCCAAGGATCAGCAGAAAGATGGATCTAAGCCCACCATGGTCCACCAAGTCTGATTCTGCACAGTAAAGAATAGTTGTGTAAAATCTTACCATAACCACAGATGTCCTTCTCTTCTATAAGCTGCAGTATGCATCATATTTGGGGAGTTTGCCTCTGGCAGACTTGTACGTCCAGCCAGTATACAAAGTCTACATGCTACTGAGAGGTACATGCAACACTGCACATCATCCCGCATAAGTCAGCCACAAAGAGGCGTTGGGTATAAAGTGGATGGCAGCACACAACCACCAAACTGAATGCCACCAAGCACAAGCCTGGGCCTAGGCGAGAAACATATCACCAGGAAAAACAGGAAAGCAATACTGCAGAGTATAGAAGAGGAATCTATGGTTAAATACACCAACCACGAATATCTTCCAAGTTCTACTGTACACGGACCACAAAAACACCGGCACAATTAGTCTCCGAACTCACTTTTATTCAGTACATACACCGTTTAGCGCTTTCATCTAAAATCAATAGACTTCTTCAGAACAATTTGGTATCACTCCATTCCTGTTTAAATATTCAAGTTAACCAATCATCTTGAGTTTTGAATAACATCTCAATGAACATTTAAAGTGCCAGTGTGCTATAAAATTAACATTGCCATCTAAAATTCAACTGTATTAAAACTTAAGTTGTCAATACCATATTTAAAAATACTTTATGCTATCAGTACAATAAACATCATTGTTCTCTGTGTAATAAATATTAATAAAAGTTAATAAAGGTTTTTATTTAATTCATAACTTTACTCTCAGCTAACTTCATTTTCTAAAAAAGGTTTGACTGATATGTGTTCATTAATGCCAGGGTAGGAAGAAGCATTTAATTTAATCTGCCATCTGGCTTCCTGTTCACCTAATTTCTTTTTGATACTCCCAGCCCTCAGATTTCCTTTTACTACTTCTAAAATCCCAAACAAGAACAGACTGCAACCCTTATTCTCTGCTATGTGTCTCCACAAGGCATTATTGACATCATTTCTCTTTATACTATAATAATGATCGTATATTCTTTGCCTAAGGCACCTATCTGTCTTGCCTATGTAGTAACTAGGGCATTCTGTGCATTTCGCCAAATAAACCACATGTTGTGTTCTGCAATTCCCTTTACTATACATTATGGTAGTGTGATTTGTGTCTTGTAATACTGTGCTTGTCTCTCTTGTAATGTATTTGCACTGGTTACAAGATCCGCACCTAGTCACCTAGTGGTCCCCCTCTTTTCCATCTCTTTGTCGTGTACTTCTATTTTCCTTTCTAATTCATTTTTCATATTAAATCCATTCCTGGACACAAATTTGGGTAGTTTCCCTACTATCTCCTCTATGCGGGTGTCTGTCCTAATATTCCAATTCTTAGAAATTAAATTTTTTATCTCAGCACTCCAAGGAGTATATTGTATGACACATGCTCTGGTATAACCCTTTTTGTCATCCATCTTCTTGTCTGTTACCTTATTCCCTTCCTTGAGGGGACCTTTTCCAATCAGGGGTATATATTTCCTACCCCATTCTTTTTTTACGTATTCTGTCACATCTTTGACCAACCACTTAGGGTAACCCCTCTGCCTGAACATGTCTCCTATGCAGTCTATTTCTCTCACAAAATCTTGGTAGTCTGATGTCATCCTAGCGGCCCTTATGCATTGCCCCTTAATTATGCTTCTTTTTTGACTCATGGGGTGGCAGCTGGTGTATTCTAAATAGCTGTTACTAAATGTTTCTTTCCTGTAAATGCATGACTTTATTTTCCCATTTTCAACTATAATTTTGGTATCTAAAAATGTCACAACTTTGGGGTTGTGATTTATGATCAAGAGGAATACAAAAATAAAATAAATGAAATTTTACTAAATACTGGAAATTATTGTACAGCCTCACGAAATGCAGTAAATGTAGGGTACAACAATATTGGAAATAACCTTAAAATATAATTATATCCTGTTCGAAGGGGAGTACTTTGTGCAGACTACAGGAGTAGCAATGGGGGCAGCTTGTGCCCCCATATATGCAAATCTCTACCTATATGATTGGTAAAAGGTATTTATTTTGAGTACTAAATGGTATACTAAAATGTCCAGCTATTACAGGTTTTTGGACGATGTTTTTATGATATGGACTGGAACAAAAGAAGAATTGGATGAGTTCAAGGAGTATATTAACACTAGAAGCAGGTGGTTAAAGTTCACTTTCAACATAGATTCCAAAGTTATGACATTTTTAGATACCAAAATTATAGTTGAAAATGGGAAAATAAAGTCATGCATTTACAGGAAAGAAACATTTAGTAACAGCTATTTAGAATACACCAGCTGCCACCCCATGAGTCAAAAAAGAAGCATAATTAAGGGGCAATGCATAAGGGCCGCTAGGATGACATCAAACTACCAAGATTTTGTGAGAGAAATAGACTGCATAGGAGACATGTTCAGGCAGAGGGGTTACCCTAAGTGGTTGGTCAAAGATGTGACAGAATACGTAAAAAAAGAATAGGGTAGGAAATATATACCCCTGATTGGAAAAGGTCCCCTCAAGGAAGGGAATAAGGTAACAGACAAGAAGATGGATGACAAAAAGGGTTATACCAGAGCATGTGTCATACAATATATACTCCTTGGAGTGCTGAGATAAAAAATTTAATTTCTAAGAATTGGAATATTATTAGGACAGACACCCGCATAGAGGAGATAGTAGGGAAACTACCCAAATTTGTGTCCAGGAATGGATTTAATATGAAAAATGAATTAGAAAGGAAAATAGAAGTACACGACAAAGAGATGGAAAAGAGGGGGACCACTAGGTGTGGATCTTGTAACCAGTGCAAATACATTACAAGAGAGACAAGCACAGTATTACAAGACACAAATCACACGACCGTAATGTATAGTAAAGGGAATTGCAGAACACAACATGTGGTTTATTTGGCGAAATGCACAGAATGCCCTAGTTACTACGTAGGCAAGACAGATAGGTGCCTTAGGCAAAGAATATACGATCATTATTACAGTATAAAGAGAAATGATGTCAATAATGCCTTGTGGAGACACATAGCAGAGAATAAGGGTTGCAGTCTGTTCTTGTTTGGGATTTTAGAAGTAGTAAAAGGAAATCTGAGGGCTGGGAGTATCAAAAAGAAATTAGGTGAACAGGAAGCCAGATGGCAGATTAAATTAAATGCTTCTTCCTACCCTGGCATTAATGAACACATATCAGTCAAACCTTTTTTAGAAAATGAAGTTAGCTGAGAGTAAAGTTATGAATTAAATAAAAACCTTTACTAACTTTTATTAATATTTATTACACAGAGAACAATGATGTTTATTGTACTGATAGCATAAAGTATTTTTAAATATGGTATTGACAACTTAAGTTTTAATACAGTTGAATTTTAGATGGCAATGTTAATTTTATAGCACACTGGCACTTTAAATGTTCATTGAGATGTTATTCAAAACTCAAGATGATTGGTTAACTTGAATATTTAAACAGGAATGGAGTGATACCAAATTGTTCTGAAGAAGTCTATTGATTTTAGATGAAAGCGCTAAACGGTGTATGTACTGAATAAAAGTGAGTTCGGAGACTAATTGTGCCGGTGTTTTTGTGGTCCGTGTACAGTAGAACTTGGAAGATATTCGTGGTTGGTGTATTTAATATAGTTGACTGGTTCTACAATACGTGTTTTAGTGTCTATGGTTAAGCTAAGACTTTACACAACTATTCTATGTACTCCTATTCATATGCTGCAGTATGCATCACATTAGGGAGAATGCCAAAGCTCATGTTTGGGAAAGACTGGTAGGAGCAGCAGCAGAGGCTTTTTCTACAAAACCATGTATACTAGCTCTAGCAAAACTAGACTGGACCTGGATAAATCAAGCTTATGTTTACTTTTAGTGAAAGTATGAACAGAGGACCAGGTAGCCAGCTCCAGGATAGGGCAAGTGTCTAAGCCTTTAAAGAAAGCCCCAGAGGGGGATACTGCCCTAGTGGAGAATGCACTCACTGGCGAAGAAAGGTTCTTACCATTATCTAAGCAGCAGAAGGAGATAGGTTTCGAAATTCAGAAAGAGATAGTTTTGCTTGGAAACTAGCTGACCCAGACCCCTTGGGTGGTAGGACACAGACATTCCGATTTTTGGATAAGTTTGGTTTTATCAAGGTAGTATCAGAGTTGCCTGTGCACATCCAAATTGTGCAGAATTCTCTCACTGGGAGATTGAGGGAAAGGAAAAATGGAGGGAAGGTTTAGAGACTGATTAAGGGATAATTCACTGATCACCTTGGGCATAAAGGAAGGGTTGGTACGCAAGGAGACCCTGTCTCTGTGGAATACTGTGAAGGGGGGAGAAGACAGAGCTTGTAAATTAAGAGACCCTTCTGGCAGAAGTAATGGCCACTAGCCAAACTATTTCCCATGTGCAATGCTGCAGGGAAGAGGACCTTACTGGCTCAAAAGGTGCCAATGTAAGTTTCTCTAACACAAAATTCAGATCTCAAGGAGGAGGGACTGATTTCCTTGATGGTCAATTATTAAAGAACAGTTTAACCTCTAACCTACAGGCTAAAGGAGGGGACACAGGCAGACAAGCCAAGATGGCTGAAATGCGAGTTTTCACCAAGGAACAGGACAGCCCATTGTTCATCAGTTCACACAGACAGGACAAAACTACCAAGACATCCACTGACAGTAGCTGGAGATCCTTCTTGTGACACCAGATGGAAAACCTTTTCCATTTGGAAACACTGGGTTTCCTAGTAATGGGTTTTCTGGCCTCCTGCAGAACATGAAGCACATCCTATGAAAATAGGTTTTAATTCCCTTTAGACACCTATCACCCACAAAGCCAAGTTCTGAGTTGACAGCTGTGGATGTATTAGGGGTCCTTTGTCCTATGTGAGTAGATCCATCCTGGGGGTAACTTGTGATGACTGCCCCTGGATAAGTGCAGGAGGAGGAGGAACCAGTGCTGCCTTGGCCAAAAGGAAGTCACCAGCAAGATTTGTGGCTGATCCTGTTGAATCTTCAGTAGGATCTTTTGGAAGAGAGGCAAGTGGGGGAATGCATACAAAAAGATCCCCTTCCAAGAGAATGGAGCACATCCACCTTCCAAGCCAAGGAATGTGGAACCCTGGCACAACATTTTGGAAGTTGTCTGTTCATGGGGGAGGCAAAAAGATCTACCAGAGTGGGATTGGATCATGGACCTGTTTAATGAATTTACCACCACATTCTGAGCTGAGGGAAGGTAAACAGTCTAAATGGAAACTTGATTTTTAAGGCCAACTCCCAGGTGTGTATAGCTAGTCTGCATAGGTGGTGAGACTTCATCCCCCCCCCCCCCGCTTATTGATGTACTAAAGGGCAGTGGTGGTGTCTATGAACCTCAGCATCCCTGGAGTTAGCTTGCGTTTGAATACTTGCAGGGCAAAAATAAGGCCCCTCATCTCTTTTACACTATGTTCCTTCATCTGTTTTGAATACCAAACATCCCTGACCCTTCAGGATTGAAGAGTCGCAGCCCATCCTGTGTCTGAGACGTCTGTGCATAACTAGAGAGGGGAGGGGGGCTGTATGGAGAAGACCAGGGTTTCTGCTCACCAAAAGGATTCACCAAGCCAACTTTTTTTTATGCAAGGTAGGAGTGGAATCGAGGATGGGAGTGCTGCATCCAAACCATCCTTAGGAACCACTGAATTTCCATGTGCAACTTGGCCAATGGGAGCATGGAGATCCTAGATGCTACAACCCCAGGAGGCACAGGAAGTACATGGGACATCAGAGATTGAAGGAGTAAGATGCTCTGGAGAAAAGTAAGGAACAGCACCTTTTCTTTAGGCAGTGAAGCTAGCATCTTGTTTGTTTGGATCCTACAGCCCAGAAAGATGTGGTCTTGCAAAGAGATCAGAGTTTACTTCTGATTGTTTACACTGAAGCCTAGACTCTCCAGAAGGGAAATAGTGAAGGAAAGAGTCTCCTGAAGTAGGTCTGAGGACGGGGATTGGATTAAGTCATCATCTAGGTAAGGGAAGATCTGACTTCCCTGCAATCTGCAGAATATGACAGGAGCCAAATATTTTGTGAAAACCCTTGGTGATGTAGAGAGCACAAAACTGAAAATGCGAGGAAGCAACAGTAAAACATAAAAATTTCCTGAACTGAGGGTGAATGGTGATGTGAAGAGCGTCTGATGTCTAAAGACACCATGAACACTTTGGGAAGAATGAGAGAAAGAGAGAGCAAAGTCAGCATATGAAAGGAGGGGACTTTCAGAAAGGTGTTTAAATGGGAAAGGTCCAGGATGGGTCTCCAGGGACAATCCTTCCTGGGGATCAAAAACATCCTGGAATAGAAACCTTCCCCTTGTTGGGAGGGAAGGGACCCTCTTGAATCATCCCCTGAAAAAGAAGATTCAAAATGACCTGAGGGGAGAATATTAATCTTTTGGTGGTGGGATACCTCTGAAGGAAGGGTAAGTTTTCTCCAAACCAAGAAATAGCCTCTCTGGATGAAGGAGAGGATCCAAGAGTCCTGGGTGGTCAGATTCCAAGCAGTGAGAGAAAGACAAACGGATGGGATTGGTGGCCCTGGAGGCAGGCAGTCACAGGCTTAGGTTGGGACTGAAAAGGCTGTTTTTGAGCAGGAGTGGATGGGGTAGATTTAAAAGAAGCTAGTCTCCTAGGGCCTCTCTTACTGTTAGAGGAAGAAGGCAAGACAGGTTCTCTCACAAAAGCAGTCTCTGCTGTATAATTCCTTTGGAACCTGGGAACAGGAGAAACAAGGATATGCTTCAGATCCTGTAGCTCCTTACCTTTTTCCTGTAAGGATATGAAAAAGTCTGCAGCCAAGCTACCAAACAAGGCTTTATTGTCTTGGGGGGGGGGGGGGGGGCTGTCCATCAATTTGGCCTTGAAGTCGTTAGGTAAGAGCTGTAGCCGGACCCGAAATTCTCCTTAAGATCGACCCAGAGGCTGCTGTCCTAGCCGAGGCATCTGCAGCATTGTAACTGCACTGGGAGTGCCTAGTTACCTGGCAGAGGAGTTGAAGATGGCTGCCAGTTTTGCCTTGGTAGGAGAGTCTGGGAGGTCTGTATTGAGTTTTCCTGTATATGAAAGGACAGCCAGGGAGTACTTGGCCATATGGGTCTGGTAATTAATTTACCAGAAGGTCAGAGTGGCAGAAGTATAAACCTTTTTTCCCAAACTCTCCATAACCTTGCTCTCTATCAGAGGTAAGTTAGGAGGTGAAAGGTAGTAACGTGAAAGCCTTTTCAGCTGAAACTGAAATGGTAGCTGGATCTGCAGACAGCTTTGAACAAGAACTTGGAGTCCTTAGGCACCTTGTAGAACCTGTCAGGACGTTTGGGAGAAGGAGGCTGAGAGTTTGGGCACTTGGATGCAGCTGTGAATGCATCCAGGAAAGCTGGCAGAACTGGATGGATGTCAGAGGGGGATGGAGAATCCGTCTGCAAGAGGTCATACCACCTCTTTTCTATATCTGAGACTTGAAACCAGTCCCCAATTAAAGTCTTTCATTTTCTGGACAGTTAATCCAAATGAAATATCCTCCTTAGAGAAATCTGTACAATTGGATTCCTCTTCTGGGGAGGCATACCCCAGGGGGAAGCTATTTGGGTGGAGTAGGCCAACGACTCATCTCCTGAAGACTCCTCTTCATCCGAAGAGCTGTCCTCTTGAAGGAAGTGGAAGGAGAGGCGGCCTGCAGAGGGACAGAGGAAGGTGAGGACCGTCACGGAGCTATAAAGGCATTGAAAAGGCTTTCTAAGAATGCCTGCCAATCAGGAGTTTGCTCTTGTGGAGCAGAAACATATCTTGTTTTTAATTTTTTCTTTTTAGGAGCTTCCATGTGGTGGTAGGTGGAAGGGCCTGATGTCTGCCTACATTCCACTAGGTCAGCAAGTACATCCTCATGCAAAGCGACTTGGGCGAAAAGGAGAACCAAGGCTTATTTCTGAAGGTCCACGTGGCATCACCCAAGTTGGATGCCTGCACTTCCTTCACAGACGTGCTGGTAGACTCCTTTGGGGCTTCCCCCTGTGGTACCCACCGAAGGTACATCCAACTGCCTCTGCTATAGCCTCTCGAGAGACGCTGAGAAGATGGGGTGCAGCTGAAAGATCAGGCAGAGGTTTCTTGGCCTTTTTTGCTTGGGGCTCGTCTGAAGGACCTGACGTCACCGTCGTCTCCCGTGACAGACACTTGAGGCATTGGATCTCTAAGTAAAGGTTGAGCGACGCTAAACATCTCCAAGAGTTTTCGGGAAGAACGACTTACAGATAGTGCAAGCAGTGTGATCACGATCCGGGCCAAGACAGAACAAGCAGAGGTCATGTGCATCTTTATGTGGAATCTGACTTCTACACAGACACTTACCCTCCTAGCTGACACGAAATCACCTAAAAAACAAGCAGCAGCAACAAAGAATTTAAAAAAAACCCCAGCAGGGTACTTATCTTGACCAAGGTTCACAACTGATCTGGTGATCAGACAGGCAGGAGAAATGTTCTGAGGCTGGTTTGTGCTGACGTCCGCCTTATATCAGACAGCATTTTATGACAGACGCAAGTGGGATCATGTGCAGCGACGTACACACCTCACAGTAGCATGTAGACTTTTGTATACTGGCCGGACGTATGAGTCAGCCAAAGGCAGACTCCCCAAACGTTTAGAATATTGCAGCATATGAACAGGACATAATGTTTTAGGTTACTCTATAGTTAAAAAGCATACAAGACTCTGCACTTACACTGGATAAGAACAGGGTGACTTGTAAGATGTTTGGTGCCAGGATATGCGAGTTCATGAAGTCTCTTAAGTCAGCAAAAATGAATCTGATCTTGTGATGGCCCATGTGGGAGTGGATGACCTGAGGTGCTGCACTCACAGAGATGAAAATAGACATAATGGAACAGAATGCATATGTGTTAGTAGCAGGAAAGCCATTAATCTCCAGTAGTACTTTTCCTTCATTAAGAATGATGCCTAAATATTAACACAAAATAACTGACAAATTAAGTAGTTGGTGTCATTCACAGGGGATTCAGTATAGATAAGACTGTTTCATGAGTGATGACTTGCAGTTCTCCTATCAGGGTTTCTGCATACCTGCTAAAAGCCTTTGCTCCCCCCAACAGTACCTTTTCAGACAGAATCCCCTTATGGGGTATTTAGATAAACTCAAATTTGGACATCATGGGGGCACTACTCAATGCTACGTGTGTAAATAGTTGCCTGCACTTAAAACCCTCCTGCAACTTCAACACATTCATATTTGTGTAGTTGCCGACATTGTTTTAATGCAGTGGCAGTACTCTTTATACCACAATATAGTGCCTATTATGCCTTCAGGCCCTTCATAAACTATGGGAAAGTATCCGATTAACTCCTGGAGATCAAAATCACCATTAACAAAGCTAACAATACTACTGCAAGATTAAATATCAAACCAAACACATTCTTGCTAGAGGATTTCAATTATTTTGTTATTAACTGGCACACTTCCATGTCAAAAATGGATATACTCAGCATTTCCTTGACTTTATTAATGCCAAAAAACTAGAGCAAACTGAAAAAAGTACAGTTGTGTACACTTACCATAAATGTAGATGTTCGAGTGTATTCACTGTTGCAGTCATTACATTTGGGAAATCCTGCTGGCAGGTTGCCCTCAGTCAGCCTGAATTCCAAAGTTTTAGGTCCTGCGTCGGCTGCCATCGCCCCTAGAAAAACACATGCACCAATATAAACTTTACCTTCATGGGTGGGTAACCTGGACTGCAACAGTGAACACACTCGAACATCTACATTTACGGTAAGTGTACACAACTGTACTATGTTCTTCATGTTTCACTGTTGCAGTCATTACATTTGGGTAGAGTCCCAAAGCTATGGTTGGGTGGCTGGAGCTAAATAGCATTAGGAGCGGCTATGAGGCCTTGCAGAACTGCAGTGGCAAAGACTGCCCTGGATTTGCAGTAGATTGGCAAATGATGGTGCTTTGTAAAGGTGTGCACTGAACTCAAGTAGCAGCCTCTAAAATGTCTTTGGTTAGCACTCCCCTGAGAAAGGCTGCTGAAGTGGCTGCAGCTCTGGTTGAATGTGGCCTAATGCCCTTAGGCACTGGCTTGTCATGGCGTAAATAGCAGAAACTAATGCAGTGGCCTATCTACTTTGAAAATGTCTGCTTTGAGATAGCCTTTCCTTGTGATCTTGCAGTATATGCCACTAGTAATCGCTCTGTCTTCCTGAAAACTTTGGTTCTGTCCAAGTAGAATCTAAGCCGTCTGTGAATGTCCAAAGAATGCAGAATTCTCTCCACCTTGTCCTGTGGATTTGGATAAAAAGTTGGCAGATGAATAGTTTGGTTAAGAGCCACACTGGACACTACACCTTAGGCATAAATGTTGGGTTTGTCCTCAGCGACAGTGTCTGGATAAAAAATGATAAAAGGTTCCACAGCCATGAGTGTCTGTAGCTCTGAAACTCGTCTTGCAGAAGTTACTGCTAGGAGCAGAGCTGTTTCCAAGATAAAAACTTTACATCAGCAGTAGCAGCTGGCTCAAAAGGAGACACTGAGTTTTTCCAAGACATAGTTTAGGTCCCAATGCAGGTATTGGTGATCTCCTTGGAGGCCTTAAATTTTTGGCTCCTCTGAGGTACTGCTTTAATTAAGGATGAGAAAAGACTGAAAAGGCTCTGTATTGTAATGAGCCAAAATGGCAGAGGCATGAATTTTAATTGATGAAAAAGACAGGCCTTTGTCCAGCATCTCAGTTAAGTATTTCAAAATCTGAGAAATATTTGGTACAGCTGTATCAGTTCCTTGTGCCTGGATCCAAGCAAAGAATTTCTTCCATTTCCCAGCATAAGATTTTCTAGTACTAAGCCTTCTGGCTTCCAAAATTACATCCATCACAGCTTTACTGAGAGATGTGTTTTGTATGACTACATTAACCGCCCTGATGGCTGTGCAGGATCCGATTGTTTTGCTGGGACAGTAGCAGAGGTATATGAGGTAAGGTCCAAGCTGGGCATTGAGACAAGTTCCTTAGGATTGGATACCAGTACTGGCGGGGCCAGTCTAGGGCAATCAGTATCATCTTTTGCTTCTCCTGTCTGACATTTAGCAGAACCTTGGGGAGGAGAGGCAGTGGAAGAAAGGCATATTCTGATAGGGCGTCCACTTTCCATGCTTGTCTGTGATAAGTCCTTGTGCAGAATCTTTTTAGTTGGTAGTTGTGAGGGGAGGCAAATAGATCTATGTCTGGGCATCCCCATTTACTTATTATCATGCTGAAGACTTGTGGATCCAGCTGCCACTCGTGGGGATCCATGAGGTTTCTGCTTAGTTCGTCTGCCAGAGTATTTTCCTTTCCTGGCAGGAATTGTGCCTGCAGATGTACTTGGTAAGTCAATGCTGTGTCCCACAAAGTCATGGCTAGTCTGCAAAGGGGGTACGAATGTGTGCCCCCGTGCGTGTTTATATACCACATGACAGTGGTGTTATCGGTCTTTATCAGTAGTTTTCCCAGATGAAGTAGGTCCTTGAAGGGTGTCAGGGCATTTTGAATGGCTAGCATCTCTTTTTGATTGATATGTAGATGCATTTGGTTTGAGGACCATGTGCCTTGAATGCATCTTCCTGCCATGTGGGCCCCCCCCAGGCATAATCTGATGCATCCATTGTTAGTACCTGCCTGGCTGGGGGTAATGTGAATGGCTGTCCCTTGTTCTGGTGACAAGCCTTAGCCCACCATCGAAACTCCTGTTGCAGGCAGGGAATGAGAGTAATCACTGTTTCCAGGATGTGGCAATGTTGAGTCCACACTCTTTTTAGGTACCACTGAAGTTTCCTAATATGCAGTCTTACATATGGAATTAGTAGGATGCAGGATGCCATGAAGCCCAAAGCCTGCAGAATTCTTCTTGCAGATAACTGGGCCTTTGTTGCCAACATTTTGAAATAGGTAGTCAGTTGCCTTTGTCTGGCGTGAGATAAGCAATCTGGGCAGTTGTATTTAACCTTGCACCCAGGAATATTATCTCTTGAAAGGGTACTAGTTTTGATTTCGCTTTGTTGACTGTGTACCCTAGGCATGTTAGAAGTATTTTCACAAACGCCAGATGCTGTAGAAGAATGTCCTTGTTCTCTGCATTAATTAGACAGTCGTCCAAGTAAGGACATTTGTATTTCTCTGTCTGCAGAATGCAATTACTGGTGCCAGGCACTTTGTAAAGACTCTGGGTGCAGTAGATAAGCCAAAGGGCAGTGCAGAGAATTGGTAATGCATTGAGCCAGCGTTGAATCTGAGGCATCTTCTGCATGACTGTCTGACTGGGACATGCAGGTATGCCTCTTCTAGGTCTAAAGTCACCAGCCACGCATTCTTGCCTAGCATGGGTTGAAGCTGCTGCAAAGTCAGCACTTTACATTCCTGGATATACCAAAATTCATTCAGAATAGATATGTCCAGTATTGGTCTCCAGGCCTTGTCCTTTCTGGGTACCAAGAACAGTTTTGAGTAAAAACCTTGTCCCTGCTCTTGCTCTGGTACTTGTTGAATGGCCCCCATGTCCATGAGGGATGAGACTTGTTTTTGTGCCTCTGCCCATTGATTTTTTTAGCAGATCTGGCCAGCCATTTGCCTTTGGTAGGGTATGGAAATGGAACTTGTAGCCTTGTGACACTATATTTAGAACCCACCTGTCCTGGGTTATAATGTGCCAATTTTGAGAAAAAAGTGCTAATTTCCTCCCCCAAGGGTGCTGCCAGAATACAAGTGCTTGGTGCAGGCAGGGGGAAGTCACTGGGGCTGTTTCCTGTATGGTTGTGATTCGTCTTCTCCAACTTTGGAGGTAGAAGCACCCCACTGCTTTGACCTGTATGAACCTTGTGGCTGGGATCTGCCTCTAGGGCGTCTGGATCTGCCCCTTTGAGGTCTGACTGACACAGGAAAGGACCAATTCTTTGTAGGCCAGTGTCTACTAAACCTAGGTGGCTGTACTTGTAAAAAAATCTTTGACAGTTTGCATAGATTTAGCTTTGTCCTCCATTTTCTTTAACACCTCTTCTGCCTTAACACCAAACAAAGTATCATGCTGTAAAGGAGCATCTAATAATTTAACTTTGACATAATCAGGCAGATTTTGTTCCTTTAACCAAGCATGCCTCCTAATTACAGAACCCGTAACTGCGGCCCTGCAGAAGGCCTCCAAAGAATCAAAACCACATTGCAAAGTATGCTTTCCAACTTGTTCAGCTGCAAGCAATAAATCCTGCATTTCCTTGTTTTCTGCACATTCAGAGTTTAACAACATTTTTTGTTTAAGCAATGCCATGACATGTTGCTGACATTTGAGCTTATGAAACTGACAGTTTAAGGCCCTTATAGCCAAGGTAGCAGATGTGTAAACCTTTTTTCCCCAGTCTATCCACTGCCCTAGTATCTCTGTCAGAGGGGGTAAGGTTTTTTGCAGCGAAAGGCTCAACTCCTTTGGGACCCTGTGAAATAGTTTCTGGGTCTGCAGCAGGGTTTTTAAAAAGGAATTTATGAGAGTCAGGATCCCTGTAATATCTGTCAGGCATAATAGGAGCTGGAGGTAAGGAGTCAGGGGTCAGACTAATCTCCGAAAACACATCTACAATGTCTAACACAGGTGGGATGGCTAGAGGCCTGTGTTGAGTTAGTAAAAGGAAATCCCTGAGCCTCTTTTTAGATTCTGAAATATCTTCACTCTCTCAGTGGAAATGCACCCTCGTGGTATGCAAGGTTTCCCCAAAAGAATAGTCCTCTGGAGAAGAAGCTGAAGGTATAGATTCTTCAGCATCAGAATCCTCATGGGGGGAAAAGAGAACATTCCTGATCAGAAGAAATAGAAACCTGATCTGAAGATTCATAGTCAGTCTCTTGCCTAGGCCTCTTATCAGGAGGGGGATGGGAACCCCCGATCAAGGTAATCAAGTCTTCGGCCATTTTGAGCATCTGTTTTTTTGGGCATAGAGGCCTGTCCACGTGGCTCTTGAGTTTGTTTCTTTGCTTCAGAAGGTGCTTTAGTCTTTGCCTTTGAAGCTGAAATCGGTTTAATGTAAAGATGTTCAAGTCTGAATACACCCTCAAAAGCCGGTGCCTGCTCAGCGGCTCTGGACCCATCTGAGGGAATAGTGTTCGAGGCTCCAAATAACTTGAGTTTCCAGCGCCATAGCTGACTCCAATTGAGAGTTGGTGGCGACCTGCGACTCTAAAATAGCGGGTGTCGGGGGTTGCGAAAGCGCCGCACTGAGAACCGGCGACTGGCTTAGGAGAAGCTTCATAGTCTGTTTTGGGCCTCGGTTGTTTATCTCTCTCCTTTTCTTTGCGTTTTTTGTGAACTCCAGTAGTCGGATGGCTATCAGACGACATTTCTGGATAATTATACCGGCGTCCAAAATAGTTTAAAGCAAAATCATACAGATGCTTAATAGTGCGTTGGTTAAATCTAGCACAAAACAGACAACCAGAAATGTCGTCATCAGGGCCTACGCAAGGAATACAGTAAGAGTGAAAGTCCTTATGAGGTATTTGCTTTCCACAAGAAATACAACTATTTACTTTTTCTGACATCGGTCTGGAGCAAGAAAAAAAAGTTTCCCCAATGGGGTACTTAGCTTTATTGAAGACTTGCGATCTGAAACTCTAACAGGAAAATCTCAGGAGTCGGCCGACCAGCACTTGCGAACTGCTTCGGGCATCGCTTGGCAAGAAAGACTGAAGAAAATGGTGCCGGCTGCTTCTTTTATACCCTTGATGACCTGACGTCAGGGAAGGGGCGATGGCAGCCGACGCAGGACCTAAGACTTTGGAATTCAGGCCGACTGAGGGCAACTTGCCAGCAGGATTACCCAAATGTAATGACTGCAACAGTGAAACACGAAGAACATCTACCCACTATGGGCTCTAATATCCTTAACTAGGTCCTTCTCAACCAAGCAGACACCAACCTTCATCTCAGCAAGGAGACACTTTTCCAAGACACCAATACAGCACTCCCAAGACCTAACTCCCGCAATGGACAATTAATGACAACACGCAGTGGTCAAAACAGTGCAATGCTGTTTAGATTAATAGCCAAAAAGTCCACAAAATGTGGACAGCAAAACTAAATTGCCATATGCAGCAATGCAAATCTTAAAAGGGTATTACCTTCCAAATACTAACAGCTTAGAAACTGTTCATGCAGATATCCTATAGAAAGCCAAACATTGTAGCAGCACTCTACGGTCTGGTAACCAAACATCACCAACTTGTGAGTCAAGAATTCTTAACCACAGGAACACAGAGCATACGTTATTCACACTGATCACTGTACTTATTCTGGCATTACAGACATATGGACTGAAAATCTTCCACACACAATTTTTTTTTTTTTTTTAAATTCTGGTATTATCTAGCAATTCATTTTGCTAAAACTGCTTTTAGCCGACAGGACAACAAATATTTTCCTTTAGTATCACGTGTAGCCCCCATGACTCAGGAATATGTTTAGTTTCAAATGCTACATTAAGCAACTGTCACCATCAAATCGTTCCTCCAACCTGACTGTTATACTCTGTTAACTCTTCCACAGAGATAGGTACAATGTTATAATTAAACTCCAATAACTCGAGACAAACAATGTCTATGACCCCAGTGTCCAATGTTATGTTTGCCCAGTGGGACCTAAAGAGTATTTTTCTGCCACTAAGAGAACTGGCAGGGGCTAGTCCATAGGTTTGAGTGAAGAACAGCAGGGCTACACAGGCTGCTTTCTGCAGCCCTAAAAAACAAATTGTGTTCTCTGCGCACATTTTTTTTGTTTCCAGTCTGCAGCCCTTTGCTCAGACATTTCATCCCAGGCTTCAGAAGAAATTTCTAGTTTATCCAGGAATGGAGGACAAAAAGCTGCTCACGGTTTCCACAGTTGTTCCTTTCTCCCTCCCATTTCTTAAAAGATAAATCCAGTAAAAGAAGTGAATTCTGCTAAAGAACGTTCAGCAGAACAAAAAACAATGTAAATATTGGAAGAGCGTTGCACAAGTATTAGTATTTCATCTGAGTATTCAAAACTTGCTAAACAACCAAAATGGCAAAAAGACAGCTTCAATAACAGGCTTTTACCATACTGAATCCACAATATATGAAATATAGAGCTTTGCTGTTGTAAAAGTCAAGTGGCGTTGTAATTCCACAGCTTTAAAACATGTGGATGTCATAAAAACAGAAAAAACGAACATAAAGGTGAAGAACCCTTCTGATGTAAACAATGGACAAGCACTTTCAGCTTTTTCAAGCCTTCTTCAGACCCAAGTAGGTAAGCTGGGTTCAGTGTTTAAAAGTTGGTATCATCCAATATAACAACCTACAGTGAATGATGAATGTTAACCAATCAAGTTAGTCCATTGGTACACACCTCCATAGCTTGAAGTTAAAACTCTATTTAAAACAACATAACAGTTTGACGTTTCTAAGATACTCAGACATTTTCAGAAGGAATATTAGTAAAATCTTTTCAGTAGGTTCTAGTTAAAAGAACAAGCTCTGCATAAAAGCCAAGATTTGAGAGAAAGGTGAAAAATAAAAATAAAGATGGTCATTTAGGGCGCTTTTTATTTTATTTCAACAATTTCTTTGGGACATCAGAGCTTAAGTCAGTATACCTAAGGTTTCTGGCAATGAAAACAGGTCATAAGTGAACATAGCTCACTGCTAGTCTATTTTTAAGAAAAAGTTTTAAGGGAACACAGCCATTAAGGCCAGGGGGGGTTATCTGCCCTCAGCAGCATTATCCATTTGGCTTCCTCTCTGTCAGATTTGGTCAGGACTCCTTCTCTGGAAGTAAAATGTATCTTTGAAATGACCATGAAAACAAAGCTATGTCCCTCATGCTCACGTAAATGAAGGAAAAGAGAATTTGTTTCCTTTCTGTTACGTATATCAGATTGATGTTTGAGAATTCTTTCCTTTAGCTTCATATTAGTTTTTCCAACATAAAATGCTGTGCAGGAAGTGCAGGTAGCTATGTAAACAATATTGCTGGTTAGGCAATTAGCTAATCCATGAAAAACAAATGTCTGTTTAGTAACCAGATATGTGTTGCTACAATTGATTACACTGCAGACCTTGCAGAAGCTTAGGTATACTGACTTAGGCTCTGATGTCCCAAAGAAATTGTTGAAATGAAATAAAAACAAGCGCCCTAAATGACCATCTTTATTTTTATTTTTCACCTTTTTCTCTCAAATCTTGGCTTTTATGCAGAGCTTGTTCTTTTAACTAGACCCTACTGAAAAGATTTCACTAATATTCCTTCTGAAAATATGTCTCGAGTCTGTAAGAAACGTTAAACTGTCATATTGTTTTAAACAAAGTTTTAAATAAAGAGTTTTAACTTCAAGTTATGGAGGTGTGTACCAATGGACTAACTTGATTGGTTAACATTCATCATTCACTGTAGGTTGTTTCATTGGATGATACCAACTTTTAAACACTGAACTCAGCTTACCTACTTGGATCTGAAGGCGGCTTGAAAAATATGAAAGCGCTTGTCCATTTGTTTACATCAGAAGGGTTCTTCACCTTTATGTTGTTTTTTTTCTGTTTTTATGACATCCACATGTTTTAAACCTGTGGAATTACAAAGCCAAAACAGCAAAGCTCTATATTTCATATATTGTGGATTCAATATGGTAAAAGCCTGTTATTGAAGCTGTTGCTTTGAAGCTGTCTTTTTGCCATTTTGGTTGTTTAGCAAGTTTTGAATACTCAGATGAAATACTAATACTTGTGGTGCAACGCTCTTCCAATATTTACATTTCTTAAAAGATTTCTTGGAACAGGTTTCCAATTAGGAAATTCAAGCTAAAAGCAGCACTTAGTTCCTCCTTTTCATCTCCTGTGACTGGCTAGATTCTTAGCCAAACATGTTGCCCTAAGACTAACAGTGGAGGGAGTCTCCAACATGGCCCATTCACACTACAATGTGCTTCCCTCACCTTGTATGAAATCTAGGAAAGTTTAGAAATCTGCAACTTCAGGGATCCATCCTTAACGTCCGCAGGTAGGTCTTGTCTGGTAATTCTGCCTTTTTACTTGACATGAGTGTGTGTTATCACCATGAAGGCCAGTAAGTCCTACATATTGACCTTTTCCACAAACTATGTCAAAGAATTACTTTCTATACCATTCAGAAGACTAATGAAGCTTGGAATCAATCTGGTGTCTTCACAGCCTCATCCAGACAGTTTGGCGCACTATCCACAATGGAGTTTTTATACAGGAATTGGCAAAGCCCGTTTTACCGTGTAGACTTGAGTTTACACTCTTGGGAACAGCAGAGGCTTACACAAAAGTGCTTATACATTTTCTGTTAGATTGAAACAATGCTGCTTCATCTACTTTTTTGGGGGGGCTACACAGGAATAAAAGCTTGAACACTGCAAACGGGCAGCTACCCTATGGGCCTTTACATGTCTTCTCTTTGGAAGGTACAGCATATACTTTACTAATTCTGAATACAGCTGTAACACTTGTGTGGTTTTGGTAAGTGAGCGAGTGAGTGTAGCAGTTAGCTTGGGAGTGGAACATGCATTAGCAGTTATACATGTGCCAAAAGGCAGCTCTACATACATTTGCAATTCTGCACTTCATTTTATGTGGGGGATACAAGAGGCAAAGGAACACATTTAAAGCGGGAAATCATAGAAGACATTACTGTTGCAACAGACTAAGTCAACACAAACCCACTAAACGCATTGAACAAGATAGGCGTCTGACATCCGTAGTGGTCTTATCTGCTTACTATGCATACAAATATCATGTTGGATGGCACCCATTGCTCTTTTATACAATTTCCTGTACAATACGACTATCTGCACCTATTTTGATGTCCTTATGCAATACTTTCCTATGCACACCATCTTTATCAACATTTACTCTTAAGGCCGCTTTTCATGTCTGCACTACATTCTGGAACTTGTGTCTGAAAGACGTCACTGTAAATGACTTCAAAGTTGAGCATTCCCAGTGAAATGTAATTAATGGACTAGCTAAATTTAGTTCATTAAACTAATCCTGATTATACTAAGTTACAAAAACACTACTAAGTCTTACTGTTGGTCATGAAAGAAAAGTTAAATACTGAGAAGCACAAACAAGTTTAACATACAGCTAAACAGGGTCTGGTTTGCTGGCCACACTGCATTAAACACTTGTGTGGCATTATGCACTTCAAGATGCTACAACACGTTTGTCTTGCTGCATACTTTTCTAGCTAGTTTCACTGTGTGCGAGGTATTAAATGGAAATTTTCTACATTTGTTAAGCACTTATTTGGGTTAGTTTGTTTTGATTCCTGCCAAGGAGTGTATCATAACTTATTTGGTTGCAGTTAAAAGCATTCTCTACAGTCTCCTTGCTCCTTTATCTGTTTAAAACTTACATTTAAAGGTTCACTGCTGCTTTTCTGCTGTGATAAACATTACTGCAGTTTTTCTTTCTACCCAAGTAGTGTGGGTAGTTGTAGCATTGTCCATATTCAGGCTTGCTTTTTGTGACTAGTTTGTAGAGGCTGTGTGTCTGAGCACATGTTCCAGGCCATCTTAGTTTAGCCAAAGCCACTCTTGCATTTCAGTGAGAGGAGAGTGTTTATGGTCATTGGCTGACTGGGGTTACCTGGAATACAGCTTGGAGTAAGCACCTCATTGGTTCTTTCAAGCTTTTTTAAAGTTGATTCGGGTTTCAACTTTGTTACTTAAGTTAACTTGTGTTTCTGCCATTTCACACTGAGCTAACTGAAGGAAGGGCAATGAGCAAACCCTGATCTGCAATATATATCAAGTATACTGTTTTTTGCTTATTTTTACGAGTTATTTATAGCACTTATTGTCAGCTGCATACTTTTCTAGCTAGTTTCACTGTGTGTGAGGTATTAACTGGAAATGTTCTACATTTGTTAAGCACCTGTTTGGGTTTGTTTGTTCTGATTTTTGTCTCCCACCCTCCCTTTCGGTAACCTGCTCTTATACTTGGCGGCTTTGCAGTTGCCCGTCCCTACTGTAAATTTGATCTGGGACACTCCTCCCAGTTTAGTGTCATTACTTCATTCTACCTAATACAGTGAGAACATTTGAGAAGGCCAACCCACTTAGTTCTTAACCTTGAGTTATCTTCTGCTCTTCCTTACTTCCTTTTCCACTTTACCAAAAAAAATGTCTAAGCTTGTTTCCTGACTTTCCTTAAGTACGCTAGTCCAGATACAGATTTGCTGTATCCAGGGCAGTTTTGTAAGTTTCTAAGCCTCCGCTGCTTAGCTAGGGTTAAACTATTCCTGGCGCCAAAAAGTCTGCTCTTCAAATTTTCCCTTATAACTAGCCAGTCTTTTATTTTTTGCACTCAAATTTGTTTCTTTGAGCTCAGGACATTGTTCAGAACTTGTAAGCACTAAATACGCTACAAATTACTACAGCACTCAACTTCCCTCCCTTGTCTAGAAGAAAACAGGTTTTAGTACTTAAGCACCTATCCAGGCATGTCTAAGGGTCAGCTCCCGGTGTTTTCTCCTGTTTACCTGATGAATCTGGGCATCTTGGGGAAATGCAGCAATTGCCTCATGTTCACAGACAACCCTCTCCTCCTACCACCCAACACTACAACCGGTAAGAGATGCACTTATATAAACTGAAAGCAAAGCTCTCTTCACCCAAGACTGGACCTGACAGTCAAGAGGAGAGGGTAAACACACTTGCACCACACCACACAGTCGCTCAAAACCTACACCACCAAAACAAACAGAAACAAAACACACAACTACATTCGCGAAGGCTCTCAAATTTGCCCAAGCAACAGGGACCTCCAAAGCAGAAACGCAAGCAACCTCCACCCCCCAACACAACCCAAATGACACATAGCCCACAAACTCAGTGTGCCACTCAACCACAGCCCATAAGGCATAACAACGTACCAAACACTGTAGTCATAGGTGACTCTATAGTTAGGCTCACTGATGTTCCACTCACCAGGCTAAAAAGGGATAAAGTTACTGTCAGCTACCTGTCAGGTGCCAGGATCCGCCACATAATGCACGCACTCAGGTCACTCTACAAGTACAAATACGACTCTGTCATCGTCCATGTTGGTGTGAATAATCTTGGTGTGAATAATCTGAGACGTACCTCCCTGGACTACACAAAGAGAGAGACATGGAGGAGCTGTCCAATCTTGTAGCCCAGTCAGGTATTGCCCTAGCAGTGAGTAACATCCTGCCATCACCCAGAATGATAACACAGCACAAGGAAAAAAATGACTGACTTCAACAATTGGCTAAGCTACAGGTATCATTCTAAGGGGATCCAGTATCTATCCGCCTGGGATGACATGATCAACAGACCACGATGCTTTGCCAGAGATGGCCTGCATCTGTCACCCTTAGGATTCCAGATACTGGCTAAGGCTCTTGCCACTCCTATAGTGCCTTTTTTAGGCAAGGTTCAAATGACAAACTCACCACCGTAACACGTACAAGCAAGCAAAATGAGGGTAATGCTACTGAATGCTAGAAGTCTCAACTGCAAAATGCACTCACTCAAGGCACTCCTTAAAATGGATTAACATCAACATCTGTGTAGTGACAGAGGCCTGGTTCAAGGCTCCAGAGAGCACCCCTGCATTACCAGGCTATAATTCATACCACAACTTTCGGCCACCTAACCTGGACCGGAACACTAAAGGCGGAGGTGTGTCCATATTCATTAAGGATATCTACACCTCCTGGCTAGTTGCTCAGCATAAAGCATCCACGATTATCCAAGTGCAACTAACTCTGGGCAAGACTGCAATCCAAATTGTAGCTTGCTACAGATCCCGTACCATGCCCCAGGATTCCCACTCCTCACTTTGTGATGCACTGGAAAATATTAGGGTACAACCCTAACACCCTAATAATGGGTGAATTCAACTACCCCACCATTAACTGGGAAAACTACTCATATACCAACTCTTTTGCTCAACATTTTCTGGAATACATAAATGCCAATGCCTTGGATCAACTTATCCACACCCCCACCAGGGGTAGCAATATCCTAGACCTGGTCATTACCAACATGGGCAACCGGTGTTCCACACCAGAGGTCAGTTCCTCATTGGTCAGACCAGACCACAAGCTAATCACCCTAGAAATCTACATCCTGCCCCCAACCCCCATTAGGGAAACCACCGTAAAAAATTTCTCCAAAGCCAACGTCACGCTTCTTAAGATAGAAGTGGCAAACTTCACGACACCCATGCAGACAAAGAATAGAGGTATGACTGCCGAATCCTACACAAATGCACTTTATAAGCACTTCCCCTGCCATAAACAAACTCTACAACAGAAGAAATTGTTAAAAAAAAAAAAAAAAAAAAAAGAGTAAAATCCCATGATTGGAGGAACTCCCTTGGTCAGCCTCAGTATAAATCTGAGATCCCTCAAAATCCTCCAAAACTAGTTACGAAAACAAAATCGCCACGGATTCTAAAGACAACCACAAAGCATTCTCTAGCTATGTCAAGAATCTCAATGGCAACACTCAGATCTGCTCTGAGTTACAGAACCAACTGATATTGCCAACATCCTGACAGATAGGCTCAGTGCTAACTTTGCCCCCCCCCCCCCAAAGGGCCCATCTCTATACCGGAAGAATACAAAGTTCCTGTAATCATGGATGCACAGTTAAAAAAAAAAAAACTCTCCAAAGCCAAGAACACAGCATCCATGGGACCTGACATCTCAGGCTGCATTCTACACGAACTACAGAACGAACTGGCACCCCACTTAAGTACCATGTTCAATCATAGCCTCACCTCAGGCTTTGTGCCCACTGAATGGTGCACAGTGACGGTTATCCCACTTCACAAAGAGGGAGCCACCATGAACCCCAGGAACTACTGCCCCATTAGCCTGACAAGCCTGGTCTGCAAGGCTATGGAACATATCATGGAACTTACAATGACACTGGTAATTGCCAAACTCTGAACCACACCCTGTTTGGGTATGTAAAAAGCAGATCATGTCTCCTAAACCTGATAGACTTCTTTGAAGCGGTCAACAAAGCTATAGATGAGGGTAAGGTGGTTCACACAGCCTATCTAGATCTCGCCAAGGCTTTAGACGCCATCCCCCACTCTGGAATTATAGATAAACTCACTAAAACTAGGTATAAATCCCCATGTCACAAGATGGGTTGCCAACTGGCTCACTGACAGAACCCACACTGTGAAAGTAGCAGACTCTAAATCTAACTTCAGACCAGTGACAAGTGGAGTACCACAGGGTTCAGTCCTGGGTCCTCTCCTGTTTGGTATCTACCTCTCAGAAGTACAGGCGAACACAGAAGGTCTTTGGCTAACTAGGTTCGCAGATGACTGCACACTAGGAGCCATAATCGAAACTCCTAACAATGTGGACATCCTACAAAAGGGTCTCACTGAGACAGATGCCTGGTGTGAAAGCCATGGCGTCAAGCTCAATGCCAAAAAGTTCATTGTCATCCCTTTGGGTTAAAACTCTGTACCCATGAACTACCACATAGGTGGTAGTCCACTTAAAGAAAGAGTTATAAGAGACCTTAGTATACAGGTGGACAGTAGTCTCTCCTTTGATAATTACACCACCATAGTAGTCAGGAAATCCTTCTACATGGCACACCTCATCACAAAAGGTTTCCCATCCAGGGAAGAAGAAGAAAAAAGAGGTCATTGTTCCCCTCTACTCATCACTCAGACCCATTATAGAGTACAACGCCCCTTTTGGTATGTACCTCACAAAACATCTACAACTAAAAAAAAACGCAGAAATACCTCACAAATAGGATTGCCGGCCTCAAACAGATGCCCACGCAAAGAGTCAAAAAAATCCAGCTTTACTCCATCGCACATCCCCTACTGAGACGCGATCTCTGCCTAACCTACAAAGCTATGTCAAAAAACCACAGCTGTTGGACATGCTCCACTTAAAGAAATCACAATCCCTCCGAGCTACAAGCTCTAGGGACCTAAACCTTGTCACCACAATAAACAGAACATGCTAGAGGGATAGATTCCTGTCCCAGAGACTTCCCATACTCTGGAATAAACTACTTATACCAAACAAAGCTCATCATTAGCACTCCAAAAGAAATCTTGTTTGGAAGGGAGATAAAAAAAATTCACCCCAGGGATCACTTCTGTAGCTCTGCTCAACAGCGGCACAGGAAAATCATTTTCTTGGGTGGCGAAAGCCAGGGTACCTTTTTGGCTAGGCTTATATGGGCCCTAGGGCAAACAGCCTAGTACCTACCTTATGAACTTCCTTTTGCAGGGGGAAATTTGTACATCTCCTGCAGCTCCAATCCAAAGTGAGATTTGCAAATGCTTTTGTGCTAATGTGAGCATTTTGCCAGGGTATCTTGGGGTTGGGTTCTAAAGGCATCTGTTGTGTGACTTTTACTCAAGCTAGATGTGCAAGCTGTTCGTTTTTTCACTGCTATGTGCACATACAGACATCAATTCAAGTTCTGAGGTACGACACACTTCGAGTACTGTTTAGTATCATAATTAAGCAAGTCTTAAAATGTATCACTTATCTACTGTAGAAATGTACCGTTACTAAACCAACAGATAACGTTATATGCTTGAGCAATACAACTTGTTTATCAGTTCTATAGAACAGCCTCAATTCTTTGCCAAGGATAAAGCAAACACGGCTATTTTCTTTACCCCTTATACAAATATCAATGGTGGCTGGATCTGCTCCTTTTTTTCCTCAACTTTTTGGGATCCCACAACCCTACAGAGATCTCGCATCTCCCCCTCATTCACCCTACAGACCAATTCATTTCTTCTTGGAGGACAAGCTTGCCCACATCCACTTGTATCACAGAGGTGAGAATCTGCTGTTGAAAGTGGCCACTATCTGCTGCAAGGGTTGGGGCTTTTTTTCTTTTATGCCTCTAAACTGCTCTCCCTCGCTACTGTGACATTTGGAATTGCTTGCCAAAAGAACACACAAGTCCACAATTACAAGCATCCAATTAAGCATGGCTGTGCCCCCCCCTCCCCAATCATCAATTTTTTCCTGACATTCCCCTCATGTTAGCTCCACCCTGAGCCCATGGTTAAAAAACAAACCCAGATGGGTTCACAGGTGTTTACTAGGCTAACGACCACAAGGGCCTTTTTAAGCTTAGCCATGCATCCCAAATCTCTGACAAGTTCTGATACCCTTGTATGCAAGGGCCTGGGAGAGTAAACATTTACAAGCTAAGAAAAAACACAAACCGCTAGCACTTCACCAGTATTTCTCCTTTATTTTCAGCGATCTGGTACCTCAGCAATCCGCCTTCAAGGATCACATTTAATTGAATGTGAGCATAATGCTTATATACTCATTCCATATCCAACTAATGTATTAAAACAATCCAATATTTAAATAACTTCAAAAATTTAAAGTGACCTTAAATTTATGATGAATAAATATTCTCCACATAAAATGTAATAAATAATTAATTGCCTAATTCCTGGTCATTTATTTCCAAAGCATATTACATTTTCTTATGAGAGAGGAAAGAATCTCAAAGAACTGTTAAATAATAACCTTACTGAAAGGAAAGATAATACTTTTGCTTCATCATTTGGTACTTTTCCTTGCGGTTCTTGTAGTATTTGTGACAAGGTTAAGAACCTGAATGTTATCAATGATATAATTTTTGTTCCTAAATATTATTTAAATTGTAGATCCACAGGGGTGGTTTATATATTGGGTTGTTCATGTAATAATATGTGGTACATAGGACAGACCAAACGTATGGTCAGAATTCGTATTTTGGAGCATTTAAGAGACATTAAAAATATTATTTTGAACAGTCCTGTTGCAAAACATTTTCATGAAACACACAATAGTTCTTATAGTAGTTTAATATTTTGCATACTGGGAAAGCCATTCCTTAAAAGAGGGGATAACACTGCAGTTAAATTATTGGAGTTAGAAACTAGAATGATTTTTAAGTTTCATACTCTAAAGCCTAATGGTATGAATCAGGAATTAGGCAATTAATTATTTATTACATTTTATGCGGAGAATACTTATTCATCGTAAATTTAAAAGGTCACTTTAAATTTTTGAAGTTATTTAAATATTTGATTGTTTAATACATTAATTGGATATGGAGCGAGTATATAAGCATTATGCTCACATTCAATTAAATGCGATCCTTGAAGGCGAATTGCCGAGGTACCAGATCGCTGAAAATAAAGGAGAAATACTGGTGAAGTGCTGGCGGTTTGTGTTTTTTCTTGATATTTTGCTGTGAGGTGTTTTTTGAATTTACAAGCTAAGGCCTGGGAATTGAACCATTTACAGGTTGTCTGTGTCCATTAGAGACATAGGTGCCAAACCAGGGATGAATTTCCTGCTCCCCATCCAATTGTCCAAGTTGCACTTGAATAAGGTTACGGGGAATCTGCTTCACATGGACTGGGAGCCTGTTCCAGAGATGGGGTCAACGCTGGAATACACACCTCTCTCTCCAGCAGGTCTTATTTCTATCACAGGCAAGATTTAAGTCTTTAGAATGGGTAATTACGGTGCTGTTTATTTTGTGGATATGCAAGAGATCAGAATGGGGTCTGACAATGCCCTGTTTATCAGGCATACATCTCCCCCCCTCAAAAGCCTGTAGGAGACAGAATATTTGGATAGAGCCTTGAGGTGGTCCGCACAGGACATTTTACTTACGCACTGCATTTTTTTTAGTGAGGAACTTCTGTGGACATTCCAATTGTTGGACATGCCTGGTTAGGTATATACTAAAGGGGGCACTGTACTCAATGATAGGTCTGATTAATGCTGAATACAGTGGAACAATTACTCCCAGGGACTCGGATGCCATACCTTTATTGCAAACAGGCTGCTTCGTGCTTTCTGTACAAATATGATCAGTGTGTAGGAGTCCTGTATATTCTACAAACTCTTAATGCAGCTTCAGCATGTCAGCATGGAATTTTCCATACTACCTTAATTATACCCAAAGACTACAACATAAGGCACTAGTTAAGGCTAAGAGATTTTTGAGATAAATATGCTTTTTTGTGAAGAAAGTAAGTGTAAAGACTACAACTGCAGCCTTACAAAATTAAGTTAGTGTAATAAAATATAACTGGTGGAAATGGAAAAATGCTGCTAGTAATCTTTCTCAAACAATTTGGGAGACCGTGTCTGCATTTCCTTTTTAAAGATGTTCTTCAGTGGCATCAGTGACACAGCTACTGGCGGTATGGAATTCAGAAAGGACAACCAGCTAAGGAAATGTTGAAAAGGAGTAGAAAAGTGTGGGCAGTCTCGCACATAACCAGTGTGGGTGTACACTGAGCAAAACTACTGGAGAGTAAAGGGCGGGGTACAAAAATATGAAAAAATGGGATAAAACTGACTAATGCCCAAGTGACCCATGCTTGGTTAGTGACTTGGGAGTTTGCACAGAGAATAGGCACACTTATCCTGAGGGAAGGGGGCATAGCAGGCTATGTGCTATAGTGACCCATTTGAAAAAGGAGCAAGTCACATGGCTCACCAAACCACCAACTGGCAGCTGCCTTCACTGAGCAAGTGTAAGGAAGCACACACTTGACAGAAAAGGCACTGCAGCCCTGTTATGGTCATGCAGATCCCCACCCAGAGGGAGGGTCAAGTTAGCATAATCAGCCTCATAGCCAGTATGCCAGTTAGAGCACAAGTGACCTTCATGGCTGCCTCAGTGATGGTCTCTCCAGTGGTTATCACCTTACGGGTTACTGGATAATTTCCCCTAACACAGAACAAATGGGCTCAAGTCAGTTGGGGAGGTATGATGCTATGCAGGCACAGGACAAAAAGATATAGAAAAAATAAAGACACTGAAGGGTTAATATGAGAGTACTCCATTATACAAGTTTCTTATGAACATTCTAGACCATAACATGCAACAGTAACACTGCACAGTTATGTGCACTCAAACTTTTGAAGAAATTCAGTCATGCTTGCACAGCCTTCTGGAACGCTGCACTCGCATACGAAGCTCATAAATAAAAACATACAAAAATATTTCTTCAACACTAGTATTTATTCAGAACGATTAATCAAAAAACAAATGATTCAGGAGTAAT
Organism: Protopterus annectens; assembly: GCF_019279795.1. NCBI lineage: Eukaryota > Metazoa > Chordata > Ceratodontiformes > Protopteridae > Protopterus > Protopterus annectens. Next base: position 1,033,838,906 of record NC_056737.1, read on the forward strand.
TTTCTCTACAGTCTTCCTTCTAAAAACTACAAATAATTCCAAATTACTTCTTATCTTCTCTAACAAATTGAACCCTCAATAAAAAAGATTACCTGTATCAGTGAAAGACTGAATATCATATGTAAGGTCAACGCTCAGATTTTCAGAGCTGTCCATTTTCTTAAACACGAGTCCTATTACCCACATTGTTTTGAACTCCTCCTGCGTAAGAGTTGAACATAATGTCAATAAATGCAATATTGCAATACTGAAGGCATTACACATGGCTGGAAAACAATATTCTACACAACCTTCTTAGGCAATGTCCTGAAAAATACAGGATAAAATCACCAAAGCAAGAAATTAACAGCATTCAAAACATCCCAGTATTAAGCATAGCGAAATCAAGTGGACAAAAGTAGGAATAAGTTTATCACCATTACTTTTTTCAATGCAGTTTTCTTCTAACAGAAACATAACAGATCAGCTTCTACCTTAACAAGGTCTAGTCAGCAGGTTCACCGGCTAAGTTACTACTCTACTAACTTTCCTTGAAAATCACACAGATGTGTGTGGGTGTGTCTACACACTGTGCCAGCATACAAAATGATATCACACAGGTTCATAAGTAATTACACATGCCACCCAGGAAAGCATGAAAGTTTAGTCCAAATTCTCAATTGCCCCAAAGCATGGTCTGGTTAAGTGACTTCAAGGTCACAGTAGGCAAATGGAAGCCGACAATCAAATTCTATACCACAGGAAGTATCTAGTTAACAGTTCACAGACTTCGCTCTGTGCAAACTGCTAGACACAGTTTACCTACGTTCAAATCATGATCAGTCACGTCTTGTAAAGGAAATGAAGATACAATTGCCACACAGCAAACAAAATTACATGTCTGACTTACAGGGCACTCCCAACAGACCAGACTGGAAAAAGGGCCACCCATATAAAAACAGGGGCTGGCATGTCTGAATTTGTGACTGATCCAGTAAAGCCACAAATGTTACATCAAATGTGTCCTAATGTATTAGCTGTCCGACAGAACCAATTTCAGAAAGCTGGGTCTTGAAGTAATGTACAAAAGACAGCGACAGTCCTATAGCAAAGCTTTAAAATTGTAAAACTGCTCTGCTTGAAGGTGTGCGTTAAACTCTCAGCAACAGTGAGGATGGCAGCAATGAAGACCTTCTAGAAACAAGCACTGAAAACAGCCAGCTCCCCTAGGGGAGCAGGCTAAAACTGTAGCATTTTGCACTAGTTGGCACAGATGGTAAAACGTGCAGGTGATAATATTTGGAAAAGGTTGGACAACTAAGAGTTCTTCCTTTCCTGGAGCAAAAGGTGTGAATAACTAAATGAATGGTCTTAATAAACCTATGCATCGCTGAGAGTACACAACCAGCAAGCACAGTACTACTTTCTGGTTTCTAACTACTAAAGAAAACAGGGAGCTAAAGGTATCAGCTGTACGACAATTCAGAAACCACTTATGGAATGAAAGAACCTCCACAGGAAGTGTTGAAAAGGAGTAGAAAAATATAACCACTCATTCCCACAGATACACACACAGGAAAACTAATGGAAAGTAAAGAGGGTATAAAAATACAGGCAATGAAGCCAGTATGCAATTGTGTACAGTAACTGTGTATTTCTGTATTCCAGCAGATACAATTAACAGGCTATACTACAAGAATCCCATTTTTCAACTTTTGATGGTTCGTATCATTCATTTAACTTGGATTTTTGACTTATATTAGGCTAGATTTATAATAGTCTAATATCCAAGTTAAGTGAATGATACTATATTAGGCTAGATTTGTAAACTGCAGTGGTGGTGCTGCGGTAGCATTGTCGCCTCACAGTATGACGTTGTCCTGTTCGATTCTCAGCTAAAGCGTCTTGTGTGTGGAGACATGCGGTGAATGGGCGTACCTTCGTTGAAGGTTGTGCGTCAGGGCTGGCAACTCGGTACGTAAAAATCTACTGCCAATCATTAGCTGACCGGAGTTCCGCTGTGGCGACCCCTAACCGGGAAAAGCCGAAAGATGCAACATATTAGGCTAGATTTAATGTGCTCAAATTCAGACTCCGGAAGGGAGTTGTACTATCAAGAGAGTACAGTTTTGTACCTACCATAAATGTAGATGTTCGAGTGTACACCCTGCTGCAGTCATCACACTTGGGTTATCCTGTCGTCAGGCGGTCCCGCAGTTGGCCGGAATTCCAAAGTCTTAGTCCGGCGTCGGTTGCTGTCGCTTCTTCCCTGACGTCAGTGCGCCAGGGGTATATATAATGCAACAGACGCCATTTTCTTCAGTTTTTCTTGCCCCAGATGTCAGGTGCCCCCAAAAAGGTGGTCAGTAATTAGTACCAAATTGAGTAAACTTTGCACAAACACAAAATCCCTTCAGCTATAAGCAAATACATCAGGAAGGTATTGTAGAGATTTAGCCAGTTAGATCAGAGGGGATGGAGGGTGGGTAACCTGGACTGCAGCAGGGTGTACACTCGAACATCTACATTTATGGTAGGTACAAAACTGTACTATGTTCATCGTGTTACCTGGTGCAGTCATCACACTTGGGTTGAATCCCAAAGCTAAGGATGGGTGGAGGAATCAGAGTGTTAGAGCAGGCTGGAAGGCCCTGCAGAACTGCAGTGGCGAAGCCCGCCCTAGTCAGAGTAAAGTGGTAAGTGATAGTGTTTGGTAAAGGTGTGTACTGAACTCCAAATTGCAGCTTCCAAAATCTCCTTGGTTGGAACTCCCCTGAGAAAGGCTGTAGAAGTAGCTGTTGCCCTGGTACAGTGGGGCCTAATGGTAGCAGGAGCTGGTTTTCCATGATGGGTATAGCAGAAACGTATGCAATGACCTATCCATTTGGAAATGGTTTGTTTTGATACAGCCTTCCCTTGTGAAACTGCAGCATAGGATACAAAGAGCTGGTCAGACTTTCTGAAAGCCTTAGTTTTGTCCAAGTAGTAATGAAGTTGCCTGCGAATGTCCAAGGAATGCAGGAGTCTCTCACCTGTGTTCTGTGGATTTGGGAAGAAGGTGGGTAAGTGGATGGTTTAATTTAAAGCCACACTGGACACCACCTTAGGCATAAAGGAAGGATTAGTTCATAGAGAAACTCTGTCTTGATGAAAAATGAGGAAAGGTTCCACTGCCATTAGTGCCTGCAGCTCAGACTCTTCTAGCTGAAGTTATTGCTAGCAGCAGGGCAGTCTTCCATGATAGGAACTGAAGATCTGCAGAGAAAGCTGGTTCAAAGGGAGGTAGCGTTACTTTTTCCAGAACAAAATTGAGGTCCCATGTTGGTGTAGGTGCTCCCCTGGGTGGCCTAATGTTTTTTGCCCCTCTGAGGAACTGCCTTAGAAGTGGATGTGAAAATAAGGGTGGATCCATGTTGTAGTGGGCTGAAATAGCTGAAGCACGGATTTTAATGGAGGAGAAAGAAAGTCCTTTGTGCAACATCTCAGTTAAATACTGTAGAATGTGAATACAAATAAGGCGCCAGGTCCCTTCTTCGCTAAAAAGTAAAAGAATTTATTGTGCTTGAAGCGCGATCAATTACATTACACTTTTCGTCAGTTACTAATAACCGACTTCTTCAGAAGCTCAAAAACAATGAATACACAAACCACAACACTTAAGTACTGTCACATGCAATTCAACCCTAAGCATTTGGTGAAGTAAATTGTTCCACCTGTTAATGGTTGTCATAGTAATTGTATCCTAACAAACGTTAGTTTGCAGAAACAGGCACAAGGACAATAACAGTTGTTCCAAATAGGGCTGTTCCGCTACCTCAGTTGCACAAACAGTACATAACATCACATTTAAAATTGAATTCCTAACTTATTAAATTTAGTGGAATTCACAAGTTTTAAAACCTCAATACCAATCAAGGAAGTGTATATAGAACTCACTCTACATAGTAGAGCACGACGCAATACAGCAATACGAGAACAAGTCCACTTGCTTATTGTGACCCTGACAGTCCTGCAATCAAGGTCACCCCATAACATCAATCACAACCCTGATCAACAATTTTAAATTTTCCAATGGTTTTTAGTAATTTTTAATATTTAGCGTTTTTTAATATTTTTCAATGCTGTAGCCTAAACTATACATCACCCCTACATCACAGTGTCGTCAAACGATCTCTTGGACTATGGTGATAGGGGCTACAAGGTTGGTATCGGGTTGCAAATTATTTTTAGGTGAGCGTAGTCTTTATGTGAAAAAGGGAACCATTGTAAATAAATTAACTAAGGAAGTAAAATAAAATATAAAGATGAAACCATAAAAAATAAAGAGATAAAATGGATTGGAGGATAAAAAATAAAACATGTAAAAGAAACAAAATCATAAATAATATAAGTGGGTGTACAATAGGGAGGCCGTGGTGCCCTCACCACTGCCAAAATGCAGTTGCACTTGTAGAGGAAAACCTCAACTACTACATTACAAAGTGTACCCTAGTGGTTGGGCCGTGAAGTCCCTGAAATTGAAATAGTCGATTAGCCAGTAGTATAATATTTTTTACGGCTAATTTAACCATCCAATAACAATAATAATAATAATTATTATAATAATTAGTACGGCCCAAGACTCAGGGGAGAAAGATTCTCTCATTGGCACTAGTATTGTTCCATCTGTGGATCACTAGTGATATCTGCATTGCTTACTGTACGTATTTCCTTGTTTCACTTGAAAGAAAGTTACTGTTTGTCGTTTTTGCATTTAGTTACTTGTAACACATTGCACTCAAGTTACCTGGCACTTGCTCACTAAAGCAATTATATAAGTCAGCACTAAAAATTAAAAGCACTACACCCTCACTCCCCACTGGCCCTTGTTTTCAATTAAGGATTTCCCAATATTATTCTAGCATGTCCACAGGTCAGTTGTCAATCTCCTCTCCGGTCCAGCTGGTGAATCTGGGAATCTTGAGGCAATGTTATAACTGCCTCATGTACACAGACAACCCTCTCCTCCTCCCACATAACACAAATACTTGCGAGAGATGTAGCTATTTAGCCAAACTGGAGGCTGAGCTCTCTCAACTCAGGACTGGCAAGACCAGACAGGAGGAGAAGGCAACTACACACACCACAAAACCAGCCTCACATAATGCTACCACTCCACTGAATCAAACGCAAACACACAAAGACATACTCGGAGGCTCTGAGTAAAAATTTACCTAAACAGCCTCCAAAGCAGACACCCAAACAACTGCTACCTCAAGACACCCCACAAGCAACATACAAACCACAAAAGCAGTGTGCAAAGCAGTCACAGCCCTTAAGGCCAAATACAACACCAAACATACTTGTCATAGGTGACTCCATAGTCAGACACAATGACGTCCCACTCACCAGGCTGAACAAGGAGAGGGTCACAGTAAGCTGCCTATCGGGCGCTAGAATCCGCCACATAACACAAGCACTCGGGTCACTCCACGGCAAGTACAAATATGACACAGTCATTGTCCATGCTGGTGTGAACGACCTGAGACGTACCTCCCTGGACTACATGAAAAGAGACAGAGGAGCTCTCTGATTATGTAGCCCAGGCAGGTATGACCCTAACCCTGAGCAGTATCCTTCCTTCACCAAGAATGATGCCACAATATACAGACAAGATGATCAGCTTTAACAATTGGCTTAATGTCTGGTGTCATTCAAAGGGGATCCAGTGTCTGTCTGCCTGGGATGACATGCTTGACAAGCCACGCTGCTTCGCAAGGGACGGCTTGCACCTGTCACCCCTGCGATTCCGGATATTGGCTAAGGCTCTTGCCACCCCCATAGTGCCTTTTTTAGGCAAGGCTCAAATTCTAAACCTACCACCCTAGAAAACAAAAATGGGAAGAAACTGAGGGTAATGCTGCTCAATGCCAGAAGTCTAAATCTCAAAATGCACGCACTCGAGGCCCTTCTCAGTATGGAGAACATCGATGTCTGTGCTGTAACAGAAACCTGGTTCAAGGCTCCTGAGAGCACCCCGGCACTATTAGGTTTTAACTCATATCATGCGTTCTGGCCCCAAAACCCGGACCACACCACAAAAGGAGGGGGTGTATCCATATTCATAAAGGATACCCACACCTCCAGGTTGGTGGCAACGCACGAAGCTTCGGAAACCACCCAGGTGCAACTAACCATAGGCAAAACTGCTCTACAAATTGTAGCATGCTACAGGCCACCCTCTCAAACTCAGGAACCCCACACAGCCTTCCTGAAGACACTGGAGGGTATAAATGTATCTCCAAACACCATCATATTGGGTGACTTCAACTACCTGAATATAGACTGGGAACATTACTCAAGCCCTAACTTTCTAGCCCAACGGTTCCTGGAGTTCATAAATTCAAATGCCATGGAACAGCTAGTCACTGTTCCCACGAGAGGAGAAAATATACTAGATCTCATTGTCACAAACATGGGGACAAAATGCTCCACACCGAAGTATATCCCTCATTGGTGAGATCTGATCATAAACTAATCTCACTGGAAATCCACATCCCGCCCACCCCAAACAAAAGACCATAGTGAAGAACTTCTCTAAAGCAAACTTCACACTACTCAAGACTGGTGTGGTATCCTTCAAGGCCCCTGAGCCAGTGGAAACCACAACCCAAGCTGGAAGCCCTTACAAATGCCTTCTATGAACACCTCCAGGACTGCATGGATCAGGCAATCCCAAATAAAACCAAGACTCTTTCCACAAAGGGCAAACGTCCAGTCTGGTGGACCCCAGCCATTAACAAACTTTACAATAAGAGGAGAAAGCTATTACATGATAGAACAAAATCCATAAAAGGGAAGTCACCCCTGATCATTATTAGTAAAAAAATACGAGCACTCATAAAATCAACTAAGGCCAATTTTGAGAGAAAAATTGCCATGGATTCAAAGGACAATCATAAGGCCTTTTTCAGCTATGTTAGGAACCTGGGTGGAAACTCCCAGATATGCTCAGAATTAGTCCAAAATGATACAAAAATCACTGAACCCACAGACATTGCCAACATACTGGCAGACAGGTTCAGTGCAAACTTCACCCCCCTCTCCCCCCCTAAAGGAGAGATAACTATCCCAGCAGAGTGTAGCCTCCCGGACATCTCAAATGCGCAGGTGAAAGCTGCTCACTCTAAAGCTAAAAACACAGCATCAATGGGACCGGATGGTGTCCCCGGCTGTGTGCTACACGAGTTAAATGAGGAATTAAACCCGCACATAAGGCAGCTGTTTAATCTCAGCCTTACCACAGGATACGTGCCCAAGGAGTGGCGTACGGCAACTGTGGTCCCACTCCACAAAGGCGGCGCCTCTACGGACCCTGGTAATTACCGCCCCATAAGCTTAACAAGTCTAGTCTGCAAAGCTATGGAGAGGATCATAATGGAGCTCATAAACAAAGATATAGGGGACTTGCAGACATTGGACCTGACCCAGTTTGGCTTTGTCAAGGGAAGATCATGCCTTTTGAACTTGGTCGACTTCTTCGAAACAGTCACCAAGGCCATTGATGAGGGAAAGGCAGTCCATACAGCCTACCTTGACCTTGCAAAGGCTTTCGACACAATACCCCACTCGGGTATTGTAGAAAAACTTACCAGCTTAAATGTAAACCCATATGTCACAAGATGGGTTGCAAACTGGCTTAAGGACAGAACCCACAGGGTTAGAGTTGCTGGCGCTGTGTCAGACTCCAAGCCGGTCACAAGTGGTGTCCCACAGGGCTCGGTCCTTGGCCCCCTATTGTTTGGCATCTACTTCTCAGAAGTACAGGCCAACATGGGAGGACTTTGGCTGAGAAAGTTTGCAGACGACTGCAAACTGGGCGCCATATTGGAAAGTGCATCGGACACGGATATCCTTCAGAAGAGACTCACGGAAACAGATAGCTGGTGCCAGAGCCACGGCCTGAAGTTAAACGCCAAAAAATGTATAGTCATACCCTTCGGGAAAAACAAGGTAACCCCAAGCTACCATATAGGTGGCAATCCACTAAGCACAGAAGAGGTTATCAGGGACCTGGGGACCCAGGTTGACAGTGGCCTTTCTTTTGACACTCACGTTGCTAAAGTGGTTAGAAAGACCTTCTACATTGCCCACCTGATCATGAAGGGATTCACATCCAGATCTAGTGAGGTCATTGTTCCCCTGTACTCTTCACTTATCAGACCAATGATCGAGTACAATGCCCCATTCGGGATGCATCTCACCCGACATCTGCAGCAATTGGAGAGACCCCAAAAGTTCCTCACCAAAAGGATAAAGGGACTCCAAAATCTGTCATATGCTGCCAGATTGAAGAAACTCCAGCTCTATTCAGTCGCATACCGTCTGCTCAGAGGTGACATGTGCCTGACATACAAGTCCATGTCCAACCCGGAATTAATGGACATGCTCCACCTCAAAAAATCCAAATCCACCAAAACCACTAGAGCAAGCGACTTAAACCTTAGCACGGATATAAATAGGACGTGCTGGAGGGATAGATTTATCACTCAGAGACTCCCTATGCTGTGGAATAAAATCCCGGTCCATGTGAGGCAGAGCACCTCGATGACTCTGTTCAAGAGAAATCTAGACCTGTGGATGGGAGATCGTAGGTTTACCCCGGGAATCATCTCTGTCACTGCTGGACAGAGGCACAACAAACTAACGGGCACAGTATTTTTTCATATAAGGGGTGGCGTAAGCCACAAAAATTTGGGCTAGGCTTATAAATGCCTTAGGGCAGATAGCCTAGTATAAACCTATGAACCTAGGAACTTGCCGTGCTTTTAGTTCCTTACTGGGGATACCTCACTACTGTTACGTTGAACAGTTATGATGGCCCATGTAAATTTAGGTGGCCCACATCAATTTTGATGTTATTCGCGAAAAACCAATTCTAGTCGTTCAACTCAATTCACCTTTCCAGGTTCTTGAGTTTAAGAATACAAGTGATAGATGTAATTTCATTTATACCCGGTTTCTGGTTTGCATTGGTCCGTAACTGCCAGAGGAGTTCTTTTCTCTCCAATTTACGTGAGTCGTACCCTCCTCTGATGTCCCTGGTCTGTTGGTCAATTACCCTAAATTTAAATTGATAGCCGGCATTGTCAAGTACATGTCTAGCCAGGGCGTTAGTCGTTCTCGCGGTCCTGATACTGTAGAATGCGAGGCATGTGAGGCTGAATTGTGTCTTGATCTTTAGCTTGGTTCCAGGCACAAAACCTTTTCAATTTGTCCGAATAAGCCTTCCTGGTGCTTGGCCTCCTAGCTTCCAACAACATCCATAACTGCTTGGGAAAGAGGAGCTGGCTGGATGCTTAGTTGATTTGCCATGCAGCCAGATTTAAGGTTTTGAGCTGGCTGTGAAGAATCTGATTGTTTTGTTGTGTGAGCAAATGGGAAATTTGTGGTAATATCCAAGGTGGGCCGTGGGCCATATTCCTCAATAGTGGGTACCAGTGCTGGCGTGGCCAGTCTGGGGCTATGAGAATCAGTTGTGGTCTCTCCTTTTTGACTTTCAGAAGTACCTTTGTGAGGAGAGGCAATGGAGGGAAGGCATATACTGTCAGGTTTTTCCAACTGAAAGAGAGTGCGTCCACTTTCCAAGCTTGATGGTGAAGTGTCCTTGTACAAAATTTTGTTAGTTGATAGTTTTGAGGACTGGCAAACAGGTCTATGTCTGGAAGGCCCCATTTTTGAGTTATCATTGTAAATACTTGTCAATCTAGTTTCCACTCGGGGGGGGGGGGGGATCCATGATGTTTCTGCTGAGGTCGTCTGCCAATGTATTCTTCTTTCCTGGCAGGAATTGAGCTTGTAACTGAACTTGGTAAGCCAGAGCTGTGTAACATAAGATCACTGCTTGCCTGCAGAGAGGGTAGGAGTGAGTACCCCCTTGTTTATGCACCACATTACTGTGGTGGTGTCAGTCTTTATTGTAAGTTGTCCTGGATGTAATAGATACTTGAAGGCTGTCAGCTTTCTGTTCAGCTAGCATCTCTTTTTGATTGATGTGCAGATTCCTTTGATCTGTAGTCCATATGCCTTGAACGCACTGTCCTGCCATGTGTGCCCCCCAGGCGTAGTCTGATGCATCTGTTGTGATAGTTTGCCTGGCTGGGGGCAAGGTGAAAGGCTGACCCTTGTTGAGGTGACATGCCTGTGACCACCATAGAAACTCCTGTTGTAGGCAGGGAATGAGAGATATCATTGTGTCCAAGATGTGACTGTGTTGAGACCATACGCTTTTTAGGTACCACTGTAATTTCCTCATATGCAGCTTTGCAAATGGTATTAGTAGTATGCAAGATACCATGAAGCCCAAGGTCTGCAGAATTTTTCTTGCAGTTAATTGGGTCTTTGTTGCCATTGTTTTGAAATATTGAGTCAGTTGTAGTTTGTCTGGCGTCAGATAATACGTCTGGGCCGTTGTATTCAAGCTGGCACCCAGGAATGTCACATTTCGTGAGGGTACCAGTTTTGACTTATTTTCGTTTACTGTGTACCCTAGGCAATTTAGTAGATGTTTTACAAAAGCCAGATTATGTAAGAGAATGTCCTTGCTTTCTGCTTGGATGAGGCAGTCGTCCAGGTATGGGTATATTTGAATTCCTCTTTGCCTGCAGTCTGCAATTACTGGTGCCAGGCATTTTGTGAAGACTCTGGGCACAGTAGATAAGCCAAAGGGCAGTGTAGAGAATTGGTAATGGGTTGAACCTGCAATGAAACGGAGGTATCTTCTGCAACTTTGGCTGATAGGGACATGCAGGTATGCCTCCTTCAGGTCCAGCGTTACTAGCCATGCTTCCTTGCCCAACATGGGAAGAAGCTGCTGTAGTGTTAGCATCTTGAATTTGGGTACTTGGTCTCCAGGCATTGTCCTTTCTGGGCACTAGAAAGAGTAAAATCCTTGACCTTGCTCTCGAGTAGGTACCAGATGAATGGCTCTCATGTCCATGAAAGCTGTAATTTGCTTTTGTGCCTCTGCCCATTGATTGTGGCAGGTTTGGCATTCCTCTTTTCATTGGCAAGGTGTGAAAATGGAATCTGTATCCTCGTAAAATTATGTCTAGGACCCATTTGTCCTTTGTGACAATGTGCCAGTTGGCTGAAAAAAGTGCGAGATTTCCTCCCAAGGGGGCTGCCAAGAGAGTGTTGCTTGGCCAGATGAGGTGCAAGTCATTTAGTTTGCCTTCTGGTAGATTGGGACCTGTCTTCTCCTCCCTTCTGTGTTGTAGTGCCCCACTGGTGAGGTTTGTACTGGGCTTGTGGTTGTCCTCTGCCTCTTGGACATCTGTATTTACCCCTCTGTGGTCTGTCACAGTAGCTGGAAAGGACCAATTTTTTGTTGGCCAGTTTCTGCTGAAGCGAGGGGGCTGTACCTGTAGGAAATCTTTGACTGCCTGCATAGATTTTGCCTTATCCTCCATTTTCTTTAAGACTTCTGCTTTAACTCCAAAAAGAACATCCTGCTGTAAGGGAGCATCTAGAAGCTTTGCTTTAACATGATCAGGCAGAGTTTGTTCCTTTAACCAAGTATGCCTACGTAGAACAATCCCAGTGACAGCTGCTCTGCAGGAGGCCTCCAAAGAATCAAACCCACATTGTAAGGTATGTTTGCCCACCTGTTCAGTTGCATGCAACAGATCCTGTATTTCTTTCAATTCAGACTGTTGAGGGAGAGTGGTCAATCTTTGCTTTAACTGACAGATTATACATTGCTGATACTTAAGCATGTGAAATTGGCAATTTAGTGCCCTCATAGCTAGAGTGGCTGAGGTGTAAACCTTTTTCCCCCCACCTGTCTAGTGCTCTGGAATCCCTCTCAGAGGGTACAGGATTTTTAGCCATAGAAGCCTTAGCCCCTTTGGGACCCTGGGAGATTGTCTCTGGGACAGCAACAGGGCTTTTATAAAGAAATTTGTGGGAATCAGGCACTCTATAGTATCTGTCAGGCTTGGCTGGAGCAAGAGGTAGAGAGTCTGGGTTCAAACTGGATTCTAAGTAAACATCATCCACAATGTTTAAAACTGGTGGGATGCCAAGTGGTCTGTGCTGGGGGAGTAAAAGACACACTCTGAGCCTTTTCTTTGAGTCAGAGTAGTCCTGACCTTCCCAGCGAAAATGTTCCCTCAGTGTGTAAAGTTTCCCCAAGGAGTAGTCTTCAGGAGGAGAAGCTGAGGGAATGGAATCCTCAGCATCAGAATCTTCATAATAGGAGAAGGAGTAATCTTGGTCCTCAGAGGAGTCTGAAGAAATGGACACTTGCTCAGAGGATGCATAATCTTCCTCTTGTCTAGGCCTTTTGTCAGGAGGGGGCTGGGAACCCCTGATTAGAGAGATCAAATCTTCAGCCATTTTGAGCATCTGTTTCTTAGGCATGGGCCTTGAACAGGGGACTGAAGTGCAGTCCTTTTAGACTTAATAGGAGTCTTAGGATACGTTTTAATGGTGAGCGTCGGTCTGAAAACACCTTCAGAAACAGATGGAATTTCTGCAGCACCAACATCTTTTTCAGCAATGTCGTCGGTAGGGCCTGAACAAAATGGCTGCGTCGGCCTGGTACATTCCGCCAAATGTTCCGAAGCGGTCTCGGGTTCCAGACCTGCGGTAGTCAGGGGCTGCGTCGGAGCCTCACTGAGGACCGGAGAACCGGACCAGCAGAGGCCTCGGAATCTGGCTTAGGCCTGGGCTGTCTGTCCTTATCCTTGTGTTTTTTGTGCACGCCGGTAGTCGGTTGCTCTGACGGAACAGTGTAGTTAAATTTTCTACCGAAGTAGTGTCATGCGAAAACAAAGCGTCTTAATAGTACACTTATTAAACCTAGCACAAAAACGACAACTAGTGACGTCGTGGTCTGGGCCTAGGCAAGGTATGCAATAAGAATGAAAATCCTTATGAGATATTTGCTTCCCACAAGAAATACAATTGTTAACTTTTTCTGACATCGGTCTGAGGCAATAAAAGTTTTCCCAACGGGGTACTTAGCTTTATAGAAGACTTCGGTCTGAAATTCGAATTTGAAAATCTCAGGAGTCGGCCGACCGGCACTTGCGAACTGCTTCTGCTTCGGGCACCGCACGGCAAGAAAGACTGAAGAAAATGGCGTTGCTTGCATTATATAGACCCCTGGCGCACTGACGTCAGGGAAGAAGCGACAGTAACCGACATCGTACCAAGACTTTGGAATTCCGGCCGACTGCGGGACCGCCTGACGACAGGATAACCCAAGTGTGATGACTGCAGCAGGGTAACACGATGATCAGTGACAGACAACAGACTTAGCATTTATGAGAACTGGGATCATTATTAAAGACTATTTGGCATAATGTTTACGGTCTTCACCTCCCATGCACAATGTACAAAGTTCAATCCTGATCATCAATCAATTGCCTGTATGGAATTCGAATGTTTTCTCTGCATCTCTGTAGGGTTCCTCCCAAAAACATGTGAAGTGTTTCCACCTCAAACTCACCCAATAATGGAGTTGTGGGCAGCAGCACAGACTCTAGATGGTGCCTATTAAGTGGCAACAGTGAATATACCAACTGCTTTGGGCACTAACTGTGGTATGCAATATCCTGAAGCTAGAACACAGATCAGACTGTACGCCATGTCATGGCTTGATTTGTTTGCATTGCCTAATGTCGCCAAAATGGGTATACACAGTTACCAGTAATAAGCAGGCTGAGGACCTGGCCTACTCTACCTATGCCAGGGATCCATGCTAACAGAAGAGGTGTATGGGCTTATGCTGGCCAGTGTGTGCATAAAAGCCCAGCGGCCCTGGGTCAGTAAGCTACTGGCTAGCCAGCGTCCTGTCTAGCTTGGGTTACCCGAGATAGTTTTGAGTGAAAGTTGGACATAAAACCAATGAACCTGCCAAACGATCTAACTGCCAGTAGGTTCACTGACCAGATGGAAATTGGACATGATGGTAAGGACATCCTATGCATCCAGAATCAAAGATGGAAGGGTAGTGCAGCAAAATTACTTGGCTTGGGATCCACAGTAAAATACTCAGGAAGAGGGCAGACTACAAATGGGTGCGAATTGTGCTGAGGCTTCAGAACACAGTGAGGGATGTCATCAGTATTAGTGACAGCTATTTATAATCTCAGCATATGGCACCCAGAAGAGCTGTGATAGTGAGGAAGAGTGCATTCATATAACAGCTACAGGACCTACTACATAAAGCAGTGTTGATAATCGGCGACCTGAACGCATATATAGGTTTACAGGTAGGTACTAGGCTATCGGCCCTGGGGCCTATACAAGCCCAGCCAAAAAGGTACCCTGGCATTTGCCACCCAAGAAAATTATTTTCCTGTGCCACTGTCGAGCAGAGCCACAGAGGCGATCCCCGCGTGAATTTCATATTTCCCATCCAATCAAGATTTTTCTTGGAGTGCTAATGAGGAGCTTTCTTTGATATAAACAGGTACTTTATTCCAGAGTACGGGAAGTCTCTGGGACAGGAATCTATCCCTCCGGCATGTTCTGTTTATTGTGGTGACAAGGTTTAGGTTCCTAGAGTGTGTTGCTCAGAGGGATTGGGATTTCTTTAAGTGGAGCATGTCCAACAGCTCTGGGCGGTTTGACATAGCTTTGTATGTTAGGCAGAGATCACCTCTGAGTAGGCGATATGCGACTGAGTAAAGCTGGAGTTTTTTGAGACTGCGAAGGGCATCTGTTTGAGGCTGGTAATCCTCTTTGTGAGGCATTTCTGCGGCCTTTCCAGTTGTTGTAGATGTCTTGTGAGGTAAATACCAAAAGGGGCATTGTACTCTATAATGGGTCTAATGAGTGAGGAGTAGAGGGGAACAATGACCTCTTTCTGGATTAGAAACCTTTTGTGATTAGGTGTGCCACGTAGAAGGATTTCCTGACTACTGTGGCGATGTGATTATCAAAGGAGAGACTACTGTCTACCTGTGTCCCAAGGTCTCATCACACTTTGTGTTAAGTATACTGCCGCCTATGTTGTAGATCATGGGTACAGAGTTTTTACCAAAGGGGATGACAATGCACTTTTTGGCATTGAGCTTGAGGCCATGGCTTTGACACCAGGCATCTGTCTCAGTGAGGCTCTTTTGTAGGATGTCCACATCATTAGGAGTTTTGATTATAGCTCATAGTTTGCAGTCATCGGTGAACTTGGTTAGCCAAAGACCTTCTGTGTTAGCCTGTACTTCAGAGAAGTAGACACCAAACAGGAGAGGACCCAGGACTGAACCCTGTGGTACTCCACTTGTCACTGGTCTGAAGTCGGATTTGGAGTATGCTACTTTCACAGTTGTGGGTTCTGTCAGTGAGCCAGTTGGCAACCCAAAAGTAGCTAAAACAGCAGTAAAATCAATTCAAATGCAGTGCAAGTTAGCACACTTGAGTATGTAGCAATGTTAGACGAAACAGTTTAAAAATGCAATTAAATTAAAAATGACTAAAAACAAGTGCAGGAGGAGTCTATTGGGTAGAATGAGGTAAAGAGATGGAACTGGAGGGAGTGTCCCAGATCAAATCTACATTGGGGGCAGGCAACTGCAAAAGCCTCCAAATTTAAACAAGACCAGAATAGGGAGGGTGAGTAGGAGAAAACCAACATCTTCAGCAGAGATCTGAAAAACTATACAGTGAAGCAAAAATAACAGTGCACAAAACTCTGAAGTCAACCAGCAATGATATAAAATTAGCTGAACAACAATTACCAGTACATAACTGAAGTGCCAGAAAAATATACTCAGCTCTGTAGATCTCCAGATAGTTTGAAGAGCACTTTGTCAGGACACAGGAAGGCTCCAGCAATGATATACGATATAGGACAGAAATAACAGGATACGAACACTGCCTGGATCCACATGGATGGTGCAACAGGAATAAAGGAGAGGTCATTCTAGAATTTGGTCTGGCAAATGGCTTGACAGTAGCTAACATATGGTTAAGACAAGACAGTCAAGATCACATACAAGAGTGGCCAACATGCAACTGGTAGAATTCCACCTAGTAAGGAAAGGGCAGTGGAAGAGAAAGAATAGTTGTGTAAAACTTACCATAACCATAGATGTCTTTTTCTTCAATGTTGCAGTATTCTTGTTGGTGGGATTTTCCACCTCAAGTGACTCGTACATAGGCTTCTATACACAGGTTTCAGCTTGGCTTTTGTAGTTGCGTGGGATGTCTCACTTAGGGCCATAAACCAGGGACCTTAAATGTGACGTCTGCACGCACAGACCTCAGAACATGAAAGCCCAGCTGGAGGAGAGTTGACAGTGATGTCAGTCATATGGTCGAGCCGCCATTATGTAGTTAAATTGGTTACAGGGTAGGGTATAACCCCCCCCCCCCCAAGAGACCCAAGACAGATCAGTAATGAGTGAGAAAGGATAAGGGGGTTAAAGGTGGGTGGGAAGGAATACTGCAACATGGAAGAAAAAGGACATCCATGGTTACAGTGAGATTTTACACAACTATTCTATGTCCTTCTCTTCCTATGTTGCAGTATTCTTGATGTGGGAGAGTACCACAGCTTAGTTGGAAGGAAGGGAGGAGGTAGAAGAGGCTGATTCTATAAAGCCCTGTAGGATTGTTCTGGCAACATTGTCTAACTTGTAGTGTTTGGGGAAAGTGTGAATGGTTGACCATGTGGCTGCTTCTAGTATGGAAGTGTCCAGGCCTTTTAAGAAGGCTTTGGAGGCTGCCACTGCCCTGGTGGAGTGAGCTTTAACTCCTTCTGGGAGTTTTTTTGCCATGGTGTGAACATAGGCAAATAGCTTTTCTAATCCAACATGCGATTGTTTTGAGATTGCCTTGCCCAGGGCCCTGGGGTGGAACGAAACAAAGCTGACTGGATTTTCTTATGGGTTTTGTTTTGTCTAGGTAAAATCTTAGCTGTCTGCGTACATCCAGGGAGTGAAATATTCTTCTCTCGCTTTCACTGGTAGGAGAGGGGTAGAAGGTGGGTAGATTAATAGATTGGTTTAAGAACAGATTATTGACCACCTTCGGCATACAGAAGGTGTTAGTTCTTAGTGTTACCCTGTCCTTGTGGAAGGTAGTGTATGGGGGGGCAGGCCATTAGGGCCTGTAATTCATACACCCTTCTGGCTGAAGTTATGGCCACTAGCAGGACTGTCTTCCATGTGCACATTTGCAGAGTAGCCATAATAGCAGGTTCATTTGGAGACTGGGTTAATTTTTCCAGGATGAAGTTTGGGTCCCATGGAGGTGAGATGAGTTTTCTTGGTGGTCTGATGTGCAAGACCCCCTTTTAAGAATAGCTTTGCATCGTGCCTGGCTAGCAGGGGAGGGTCTAGTAGCAGGCAGGCTGAGATTGCTGAAAGGTGGACTGTAAGAGTCCCCCCCCCTTACTAGTTGACACATATAGACAAGAACTGTGGGTGGGTGGGGATCTTCCCTTGCTCCAACACCATTCTGAAAATCTCTCCCATTTAAGCTAAATAAGATTTTCTTGTAGTAGGTTTCCTGGCCTCCCTCAGGCCTGAAAGCACGTCCTCGGAGTAGTGGTGCCTGAAGGGAATTAGAAGTTCATCACCCACAGTGTCAGTGACAACATCTGCAAGTGTGGGTGGATAAGGTTTCTTTTTTGTTGCGTCAGACAGTCCACCTTGTGGGGTAACTTGTGGTGATTGCCCTCGGCTAGACTGAGAAGTAGGGGGAACCAGTGCTGCCTTGTCCAGTAGGTGGTCACCAACAAGATTTCTGTTTTTTGTCTCTCCTGATTTTCAGGACAACTTTTTGAATTAATGGGAAGGGAGGAAAGGCATATAGAAACCTTCCTTTCAATGAAATGCTGAATGTATCTACTCTACAAGCTAGTGGGGGAGTAGGTCTTGGAGCAGGTGGTCTGTAGTTGTCTGTTCTGGGGGGGGGGGGAGGCAAATAAATCTACCCGAAATGTGCCCCACCAGTAGACATTTAGAAATACATTCCTGCCCAGCATCCATTCATGATTTGGAGAGGATGTCCTGCTGAGGTGGGTCTGTTTGCTTGTTGTCATGAGAGGGAATCTAGTACACCTGCAGTGCCAAGTTGTATTGTGAAGCTACATCCCAGCTTAGTATGGTTAGTCTGCAAAGATGGTAATGCATTTGTCTCTCCCCCTGCTTGTTGAGGTACCGCATATAACTGTGGTGTCTGTTATTTGGAGAACACCTGGTTGTAGGAGTGGAAGGAAGGGTTTTAGTGCCAGGAGGACTGCTGTCATTTCCCTCAGGTTGATGTATTTGTTCATAGGTTCATACTAGGCTATATGCCCTAGGGCATTTATAAGCCTAGCCAGGGTGTGTTTGGCTTTCGCCCACCCATTTTAAATTAATTTTGCTATGCCCTTTTTCGAGGTTAGTATACTGTGCCTCTAACAGTGACACAGAAGTGATACCCGGGGTAAACCTACGATCTCCCATCCACTCAAGATTCCTCTTGAAGAGAGTCAATGAGGGACTCTGCCTAACCTGGACTGGGATTTTATTACACAGTGAAGGGAGCCTCTGGGTTATGAATCTGTCCCTCCAGCATGTCCTATTTATTTCAGTGCTGAGGTTCAAGTCTCTCGAGCGCGTAGCTCGATGGGATTTGGATTTTCTGAGGTGCAGCATGTCCATTAATTCCGGGTTGGACATGGCTTTATACGTCAAGCATAGATCGCCTCTGAGCAGGCCGTATGCCACTGAGTAGAGCTGGAGTTTCTTTAACCAGGCAGCATATGACATCTGAGCCCTTTGATCCTCTTGGTGAGGTACTTTTGGGGTCTTTCCAGTTGCTGCAGGTGTCTGGTAAGGTACATCCCAAAAGGGGCATTGTACTCAATTATGGGCCTGATGAGTAAAGAGGCATGATGACCTCCCCTGATCTAGATGTGAATCCCTTCATGATTAGGTGGGCTATATAAAATGTTTTTCTAACCACTTTGGCCACGTGGTTGTCAAATGAGAGACTGCTATCAACTTAGGTCCCCAATTGCTTCTTCTGTACTTAATGGATTATCACCTATGTGGTAATTTGTGGCCACTTTGTTTTTGCCAAAGGGGATGACTATACACTTTATGGCGTTTAGCTTGAGGCCATGGCTCTGGCACTAGTTGTCTGTTTCTATGAGGCCCTTTTGAAGGATGCTTGTGTCGGCTGGAGAGTCTATTATGGCGCCCAGTTTGCAGTCATCTGTGAACTTGGTCAGCCACAGTCCTTCCGTGTTGGCCTGTACCTCCAAGAAATACATACCGAACAAGAGAGGTCCCAGGACTGAGCCTTGTGGGACACCACTTGTAACTGGTTTGGAGTCTGACATGGCTCCAGCAATTCTAACCATGTGGGATCTGTCCTTGAGCCAGTTTGCAACCCATCTAGTGACATAGGGGTTTATATTTAAGCTGGTGAGCTTATCTATAATGCCCAAGTGGGGTATTGTATCAAAGACTTTTGAGAGGTCCAGGTAGGCTGTGTGGACCACCTTCCCCTCGTCAATGGCCTTGGTGACTGTCTCAAAGAAATCGACCAGGTTTAAGAGGCAGGATCTGCCCTTAAAGCCAAACTGGGTAGGATCCAGTGTTTGTAGGTCCCCAATATCTTTATTTATGAGGTCCATGATGATCCTTTCCATAGCTTTGCAGACCAAGCTAGTCAGGCTTATAGGGCGATAGTTTCCAGGATCCGTTGAGGCACCACCTTTGTGGAGAGGGACCACTGTTGCTATACACCACTCTTTGGATACATATCCTGTAGTAAGGCTGAGATTGAACATTAGTTTTATGTTTGGGTTTAGCTCTTCTTGGAGTTAATGTAGGACGCAGCCCGGGACACCGTCTGGTCCCATTGATGCTGTGTTTTTTGCTTTGGAGAGGGCAGCTCTTACCTGAGCATCTGAGATGTCAGGGGGGGCAGCACTCAGCTGGGATAGATACTTGCCCTTTTGGTGGGGGGGGGGGGGGGAGTTTGCGCTGAATCAGTCAGCTAGGATGCTGGCAAGGTCTGCGGGTTCGGTGTATTTTTTGTCATTTTGGACTAATTCTGAGCATATCTGGGAATTCCCACCCAGGTTCCTAACATAACTGAAGAAAGCCGTGTGATTATCCTTAGTGTCCTGTGCAATTTTTCTCTCGAAGCTGGCTTTAGACTATTTTATGAGTGCCCGTAGTTTTTTGCTAATACTGATCAGAGATGCCTTCCCTTTTTGGGATTTTGCTCCATCATGTAGTAGCTTCCTCCTTCTATTGTATAGTTTGTTTATGGCTGGGGTCCACCAGACAGGACGTCTGCCTTTGGAGGATTGGGTCTTGGTTTTATTTGGGATTGCATGATCCATGCATTCCTGAAGGTGTTCATAGAATGCGTTTATAAAGGATTCTGCTGTCTGGGCCATATTTTCCACAGGCCTGGGGGCTTTGAAGGATTCCACCTCGGTTTTGAGGAGTGTGAAATTTGCTTTAGAGAAGTTTTTCACTGTGGTTTTCTGGGCAGGGGGTGGGGTTGGGATGCGAATATCCAGTGAGATTCGTTTATGGTCTGATCTTACCAGTGAGGGATACACTTCTGGTCTGGAGCATAGAGTCCCCATGTTGGTGAAGATCAGGTCCAGTATGTTTTCCCCTCTTGTGGGAGTGGTAACAAGTTGTTCCATAGCATTTGAGTTTATAAATTCTAGGAACGGTTGGGCTAGGGTGTTGGAGCTAGAGTAATGCTCCCAGTCTATGTTTGGGTAGTTGAAGTCACCCAATATAATGGTGTTTGGAGAGACCTTCACATTTTCCAGTGTTCTCAGGAAGGCCAAGTGGGGTTCCTGGGTTTGGGAAGGTGGTTTGTAGCAGGCTATAAACTGGAAGGCAGTTTTACCCACTGTTAGTTGCACATGGATAGTCTCTGATGTTTCGTGCTGTGCCACCAACCTGGAGGTGTGGGTATCTGACGAATATTGATACTCCCCTTCCTTTTGTGGTTCGGTCCAAGTTTTGGGGCCGAAAAGCATGGTACGTGGTATAAACCTGGTAGTGCTGGGGTGCTCTCGGGAGCCTTGAACCAGGTTTCTGTTACTGCACAGATATCGATGTTCTCCATGCTAAGGAGAGTTTCGAGTGCGTGCATCTTGAGGTTTAGACTTCTGGCGTTGAGTAGTATTACTCAGTTTCCTATCCCTTGTGATACCTATGGAGGTGGGTTTGTCTTTTGAGCCTTGCCTAAAAAAGGCACTATGGGGGTAGCAAGAGCCTTTGCCAATATCCGAAAGCCCAGGGGTGACAGGTGCAAGCCATCACTAGCGAAGCATCGTGGCTTGTCGAGCATGTCATCCCAGGCTGACAGGCATTGGATCCCCTTTGAATGACACCAATACTTAAGCCAATTGTTGAAATTGATCATCTTGTCTTCATATTGTGGCATCATTCTTGGTGAGGGTAAGCTGCTACTCAAGGTCAGGGTCATACCGGCCTGGGCTACAAGCTCAGAGAACTCCTCTATGTCTCTTTTCATGTAGTCCAGGGAGGTACGTCTCAGGTTCTTTAAGGAAGAGTGCCACTTTGAACCCTGTAGTTTGCCACTGTGGCTCCCCATCCTAAATGTGAAGCATCTGTATGCATGAACTGATTTGAGAGAGGTAGCTGCAGTGGAAGGCCCGGATTCAGCTGAACTTGCTGAATCCACCATTTTAATTCTGACTGTAGGCAGGGCAGGAGAGTGATTTCTTGCTCTAGAGGATGTTGGTGCTGTGACCATACCTTTTGTAGATACCAATGTAGCTTTCACATGTGCATTGTGGCTAGTGGAAGCATGGGGATGGTGGCTGCCATTACACCCAGGGTCCATAGGAAATGCCTTGCAGTTATTTGCTGGGTCTGCAGCAGGGCGTTTTTAAGTGGGAGGTCAGGGAGCTGACCTTGTCATCAGAAGAAAGGCTTTCATTATGCCTGTTTTGATCCTGCAACCCAGAAATATTTGGTCTTGTTCTGGGGTCAAGGAGGATTTGGGGAGGTTGAGGATTAAGTCCAGTCTTTGTAGTAGGCACATGAACTCTAGATGGATTAACAGGGTTACCTTGCAGTCTCTGGTAGGATCAGGATGTCACCCAGGTAGGGGTAAATCTGAATCCCTTGTGTTCTGCAATAGGCTATGGCAGGTGCCAGGCACTCTGCGAACACACTGGGGGCAGTGGACAAACCATAGGGCAATGCAGTAAACAAAGTGAGAGAAGGGTCCAGAAAAACAAGAATTTTCTGCGAGAAGGTAGAATGGGAATGTGCAGATAGGCTTCTTTCAGGTCGAATGTGGCCATGAAAGCCTGGGCTGGTATGAGAGGGAGTACATTTGGTAGGGACAACATTATGAAGGTGGGCACTTAAGAATAGGTTTAAGAAGGAAAGGTCTAGAATCTGTCTCCATGGCCCATCTTTTTAGGGACAAGAAATAGTCTTGAATAGAAGCCCTTTCCTTCCTGCCCTGAAGGGACAGATTCTATGGTGCCCACGTTCGGAAGGTCTGTCAGAATCTGAGGGAAGAGGGGTGGCCTTTCTTTCCAGGAGAGGATGTACCCTTTTTGAATAATAGCCTGAACCAATTTGCGGTGTGGGTTTTCCAAAAGGGGAGGCAGTGGGAGAGGTGGGTGGGAAAGGGGAAGGAGGGCAAAGCAGTCATGCATTGTTGGGGCAGCCTCAATCTTGAGAGGGCTGTCTAGAAGGGGGCTGAGAGACAGCTGGCCTGGAAGGGGTTTGTCTTCTGGCCCCTCCTCTGTCTGGAAGAGGTAGGTCCAGCTGGGGCAGGTTTTCTTCTGGCAAAGGTTGCTTTGGCAGGGTAATTCCTGTAATATTTAGGAATAGGGGACACCAGAAGATGCTTGATGTCTTGTAATTCCTTACTCTTTTCCTGAAGATTTCTGAATAGGTCTGCTGACTGTTTACCAAACAGGCAATTACAGAGGGGCATCGAAGATTTTAGACTTGAAGTCTTCTGGTAAGTGTTGCAGATGAAGCCAGGAATATCTCCTGAGTATAGTGGCAAAGGCTGCAGAGTGTGCAGAGGCCTCTGCAGCATCATAACTGCATCTAATGGCGTGTCTGGCTACTTCAGCAGCCAGAGATAGTTTGGAAGAGATGCCAGATTTAGTGGGGCAGTCTGGAGTAGCAGCCAGCAGAGAAGTGAGAGACCAGGTCCAGAGCATATTTGGTCATATGGGTTTGACAGTTGATGGCTCTAAAGGCCAGTGTGGAAGAGGTGTAAACCTTCATTCCAATTCTAACCACCGTTTTGCTCTTTGTCCGTAGTTAAGAGAGAGAGATGGAATGAGTCTGGATTGTTCATCTGGTGAAATGGCAATCACAGCAGGAGTTGCCAGGGGAGGTTTGACTAGAAATTTCTAGTCATCAGGAACCTTGTAGAAGCGGTCTGGCCTCTTAGGGGTAAGGTGGCTGAGAATCTGGTGTCTGATGCTGAGGAAAAGGCATCTAAATAGGCAGGAATGATGGGTAGAATGGCAGAAAGGCAGGGAGATTCCACTTGTAATATTTCAAAATACCTTTGAGTATCAGACATTTGTGAGGTGTCCCATTTGAAGTACTCCATTTTGGTTATTGTTTCCCCAAAGGTGATATCCTCTGGAGGGGAGTCCCCTTCAATGGATTCTTCATCTGGGGAATAATACTCGAGGAGAGGCTATTTGGGAAGTGTAAGATACAGACTCATCTGAAGATGAATAATAGGTTTCTTGCTCTTCTTCCCTGTCTTGCGAGGTAGGTGGTGGAAGAGAGGAGGCAGAGGCAGACCTAGGGCTGAGAAGATGAACAGTAGATGGAGAGGAGACTGATGGCCTAAGAGCCATAAAGGCCTGCATCAAAGATGAGATGGGCTGCCAGTCACGTAGGCCTTCGGCGGGTGTAGCCAAATTTTTTTTTGTTTCTTTTTGACTGGGGTAGACTTAGACGTAGGCCTGGAACAGGATGCCTGTCTAAGGGTAGCTGTGCCGGGAGGGGGAATCCCAGTTGGAGGCCTGGCTGTGTCTGGTTCCCCCTTGACCTCGGAGGTAGCCAATGTCTGGGTTAGCTCTGTGGAAGTGCTTGTTAACTGTGAAGCGGCTTCCTCAAAGGTCACCGTAGAAATCAATCGAACTGTCAGATGCCTCTCGACTCCTAAATTTGTACCTGGTGGGGTGTCCAAAAGAGGTGCAGCAGTGGAAGAGGGCCTAGGAATCTTGGCCTTCCTTCGCGGAGGTTCAGTCAGGACTTCAGATACGGGATCCATCCTGAGTGATAATTAAGTTGTTGTTTTTTTAAGTAGAGATTAAGTGCAGCCAGATGGCTACGTAGGGGTTCTAGGAACGAAAGATTGGCAGAGAGCAAGAGTTGTGATCGTGCTCCCGGCCTAAGCAAAAAAACACAGTGGTTGTGCGTGTCTTTATGGGATATCTGGCACCCGCATTGACATTTGCCCTTTTTTGCTGACAGCTAAAGATTACTACAACAAACTAAATTTTAGCTAGAGGTTAAAGAAAACCCCCCCAACGGGGTACTTCGCTTTAAGATGTCTTGCAGAGAAGTAGCAAAGCACATGAAGTGACTGTCTTCTGCGGTTGAAAAGTTCTGGGGTCTGTGCATGCAGAAGTCACATTTAAGGTCCCTGGTTTATGGCCCTACTTGCGACGTCCCAAGCAACAGCCAAGCTGAAACTTCTGTATAGCAGCCGATGTGCGGGTCGCCTGAAGCAGAAAATCCCACACCAAGAATACTGCAATATAGTAATAGAAGGAAATTTAACAATTGTAACGTCATCCCAAGTGAAACATTTAGCCCACAGTCGCAAGCAGTGGTCAAAGTAGTCTCTAAGGTCAAATGAGACCTGGGTGAAGACCCGGAAGTTAACTGGAGAGAACACTCAGGACTTCAAAGAATTACTCCAGGCTCTAGCACTTGAGGAGGAAATCTGTGGAACTGAAGAATGGGATGAGGCTGAGCCAAATATGGATTCAAAATACACAAGGAAAGCTGGAGATGGAATACAGAGGCCCATAATCGAAAGAAAACAGTAGTGGTGCAGGAAAAAAATGGGAAATACAAAAAAAGGACCAGGCTAGGAAGGAATACTAGTTGGCTGACAAAGAGGTTAAGAGAGGAGTTGCAAAAGCAAACAAGAAGACATCAGATGCACTCTACCAACTTCAGGAAAGTGACTCAGTAAAGAGTATAGAAACTATCAAGTTGCAAGTAAAAAAACAGAAAGATAAAGACGACAGGCACTCTTCACAAGAGATACCAGCAGCAACCTGATCACCAGCCAACAACCAAAGACGTATAGAAAGAGTACTTCCAGCAACATCTGAACAAAGAAAACCCCTCAGAAGCTGTACTGCCCCAGACACAGCCTACAACGAAAGAGGAGGAGCCTACCCTAGGAGTAAGAACAAATTGAAATCTGGGAAAAGAGCAGGCTCAGTTAAGGTCACAACAGATACGATAAAGATGTTGGGTCAGATAGGGAAGAAAAGGCTGCTGAGGGTATTCAGCAGTATGCAGAGAAAGGTGTATCCCAGATGATTAAAAAATAAACATACCAGTACAACAAAGGGGACATTCATAACTGTGGGCAGTACAGAGGTATCAAAACTCATTATCACACTACATGAAAATTCTGGAGAGGGCAACTGATAAATAGGCAGAACAGTAAAAAGACAGAAAATAAGCAGCTCGGATTCAGATAAGGAAGCAGCACAAGTGACCCAATGCTTACTGAGAGGCAGACGGTGGAGAAGCTAGAGATGAGTACAGAGTCCAACGGGGCATTCCTAGACTTGGAGAAAGCATATGACAAGCTTCCAAGAAAGCTGATTTGGGCAGTCCTGCGATGATCAGAAATTCCATTGCTGGAATTGGAGAAGGCTATGAGCAAAGACCCAATGACCAATGTATGACCACTGTTTGGAGTAAGAGGGGTTTCCCTAACAGAAGTGGGTGTACATCAGGGTTCTGCTCTGAGCCCACTGCTGTTTATATTGGTGATAGACTACATTAGGAAGCAGAGTGGATGGGACAGGTTAACAAAGTTGCTGTATACATACAATGTGGCACTACAGGCAGACTGAGCAAGAACTTCAAAGTATAGAGGAATGGAACACAAAACTGAGTACTGATAAGATGGTTGTAATGGCAGCAAATAGGGGAAATCACAAGATGAAAATTGAGATAGAAGGGAAATTAGTGGAAGAGGTTAACAACTTCAATTATCCGGGAGGAGTGGGTGAGGAGAAGGGAGTCTGAATGATGCTAAGGCTAGAATCAGAAGGGGTGCAGTCAACTGGCACAGTATCAAGGTATTTTACAATAGAAAAATCCCAAAAGAAGCATAAAAGTAAGGTGTGAAAAAAATGGCATCACCAGTACCACTGTACAGCAGAGAAACCCAAGCAGTAAAGGCAGAGCAGTTTGGGGAAAAAACAGAGATCATGGAGATGACGTGCCTGAGACAACTGGTAGGATGTACACTGTGGGACAGATGAAGAAAAGAACAATAGAGCAGAAGCCAAAGTAGCTCCAATGGCAGATGAGGTTAAAAAGAACAGATGACCGTGGTTTTGGCACATGTGCAGAAAAGCAAAACAATCTGGGAAACACAGGAATAAGGCAAGAAGAAATGAGGATGACCAGTAAACAGGTGGATGGACTGCATGAGAGAAGATCTGCGACAGTCAGGTACAAGTATCGAAGGTCGGAGAGTGGCACTGAATCGAGAGATCGCAAAAGTTAATGTAACACACTGACCCCATTTACAAAATAGGAAACTGAAAAAAACTGGGGGGGGGATTTGATTACCAAAGATCATTTGAAGGGGTCTATGCATGGGATAAAGCATGTCAGAGCTGCATCTGTCCATTAGTAGTACAGGGGGCAGAGTCATGGTGAGTACATTTTCTGTTTTCCCATTCATAGATCAAGTTGTGCTTGAAAATGGTCAGGGCTGAAGTTTGCTTTATGTGCATTTCTGATGTCATTTGACTTGATGTGCAGTAAATCCATCAGTAATGGACTGGAGTATGCCTCGTTTGCCAGAGACAGGTTACCTCTTTAGCAGCCTGTGGAATACAGAGTAGACTGACAGAGCTTTGAATCAGTCCATGCACGACATGTTTGGGCCTTGCATCCTTTTAGTAAAGCATCTCTGTGGACATTCCAGTTGTTGCAAGTGTATGGACAGATGCATGTCAAAGGAGGCATTATATTTAATGACTGGCCTAATAAGGGTCAAAGTAAAGAGGGACAATGACATCACTAGGTCTAGACACATTCCCTTTTGTTTATAGGCTGTGAAATATTGGATAACTTTCTTACAATTGACACATCTTGGTCAAAAGTCAAGTCACTGTCCATATAAGTTTCCAAATCTTGAATAACTGGGTCAACTCTCAGGAACGTATTATGAATGTGGTAGTTACTTGGGGTAGATGACTTCTCAAATACAATAAAGCATTTTGTGTCAAAAGCTTTAGCCAGATCAAGGTATGGAGTGTGTACTATTTTGCCTTCATCCATTGCTTTGGTGGCTTTTTGAAGAAAAAAAAAAAAAAACACAAAAGGCAAAGTATGACCTGCCCTAGACAAATGCAAACAAATGGCAACTACACTTGTTTAGTGGGTTGTTTTGAGACTTTGGGGATATCACGGAGATTACTTGTTTTTAGTTGGAGGTTTCCTATTTCCTGACTGATTAATTCTGTAAGTCTTTCCATGGCTTTGCATAGAACACTGGTCAGACGTATGGGTCTGGTGAAGGTTCTGTCTTATGCAGGGGGATGACAGTAACCATTCTCTATTCACTTGGTACAAAACCTGTACGGAGGCTGAGACTGAACTGGGTTGTTAGGGAGTGTGGCTAAATTGTGTTTCATGCCATTTAAGATGCATCCAGGGATACTGTTAGGACGCACCAATGCAGTACTTTTAGCTTTTGACAGAACTTAGCTCAGCACCTTGCTGCATTGTGCTTTTGAGATTACAATCTTAATCAACTTGGCTTTGGTAGATTTTATTAAGCTCCTGACTATCAGTGAAGAGGGGTCTAACTTTCTAGGAATTACTCTTTTAGTCAATTCTTTTCCTTTTATTACAAAGCTGGTGGTTATTACGGTTGCACCATGGGTTTGTTTCTGGGGTTTGTCCTGCTCTTATTCCTATGGGGTACAGCTGTATCTATGCAACTATCATTAGGAGGTAACAATTACTGACAGTGGGATGGGCAAGGCCAATCTCTAAACAAATGGAATAGGTTAATTCAAGCACAAAAGGGAAACCTGCTAAGTTTAAAATACCCAAGGGCAGCTAGTCCAATACTTGCATATGAACTTGAGACCCTGCTGTCACTTTAACACAAGCCCTTGTACACACTATCTTTCTGAAATGCAAATTGGGTCTTGAAGGGATGAACATACTTTACACTAACTGACCATTCTGTGCAATGGCTTCAACTTCCAGATCACCACTGGTAACTGCTTTCAACTAATGCAGATATTCAGTAGGTACTAGTAGCAAAGGCACAACCCATCATACATCTACGTCTTCATCCAGACCCTCTATTACTCTAGGTATGTTCTATTAACCTTATGTGCAATATGCATCAGTTTTCCTGTTTTTTACTGCACCTTTACATCATACTTCCATAAAGCTAACAGCATATCATGTAGCCCAGTTGCTTCACTGGGTAAAGACTTTTTTTTTTTTTTTTTTTTTTTTAACAAAGATGTTATCCACAGATTCATGGTCTCACTCCACCTTAATGAAATCTACTATACAAAGTCATGAAGTACTACAACAAGCATTTTCCCATTGGCTTATACAGAGTTTGTGCATCAATGTTCTCAATGCATAAGCATTTGGTCTGCTTTCCTGAAAGAATTCTAGTCGTGACTGGCTTGCATCAACTTGTAGTAAAGTTGGTAAAATCTACAATATAAACACTTCAGTGCTGTCACAATAGATAATGATCTCACAGGTAACTCATACCACCACCTTATCTAACCATTCTGCACATCACATTAAAGATTTTTAAAGAAGCACTTCTCGGACAAGCATGGTACTGAAACTGAATCAATCCAGAGAATCACAACAGAAAGTTTATCAGTAGATGCTGCTGCATGTTTACTACTGCATGCATCTTCAGCATTTGTCTGTACACCTTTTGCATAGCAGGTAATCTATTTTTAAGGATGCAACATCCATTTGACACTTTGTCCTACAGAATTTCAAAAAGCATTACCATCTAAACCTATCCAACGGCATTAAATCAGCTTGTGCTCATCTTGCTGTGTCACAGACCAGAATGTTGTCGATGTTAACAAAACCTTCAAGACCCTCAATCACATTTAATACAGCACGGCAATCCTCTAATACTCATGAAATTCTAAAGGTAAAACCAGAAATCAACACAATCCCAACATACTGATGTGTATGCAGTCTGATTTGCCAAAATCCTTGGTTTGCATCCATCTCTGGGATGAAAGTACAGTTCTAGGAACCTACCATAACCGTGGAATGTTGGAGCAGTATGCTGCAATACTACTGGGATTCTTGCCTTAAAGCCTAATGGCTAACCTCATTTCCAAAGCTCTTCAAACTTTTCCCATTTTGCCTAGTGGAATCTGTCCTGCATAGATACTGATGGTATGAAGAGTGTCAGCTGCTACCCTCAGGATTTTTTTTTTTTTTTTAGCAACACCCTAAGGATCAGGGATATAAAAGCATACAGAAATACACCTGCCCATAGTATGAAGAGGGCATCCATTGCCCAAGCAAGCCCCTAGTGCCTGTGCCCTCGTACAATAGTTACTCAGCTATTCTCCAGAGAAGCAAAACGGTACACTTCTTGCACACCCCACCAGTGGACCATGTTGAAGAGTAAGTCCCTGTTTAATATTCATTAGTTGAGGTCTGCTTGTATTCTGTTCACCTGATCTGCCAAAATACTGTCCTGGGATGGAATATACAAGGCCTTTAGGTTATGACCTGACTCCCGGGCTGACTCCCATGTTCACACCATTAACAAGTAAACGAAAAATCGACCCACTTGCTTGTTTTCATGCCAAATCATTGTGGACGTTTCTTTCAGAATGCCTGCCCAAAGTTCCTGGTACCCTCAAATCTCTCATACATACTTCCCATGTCTTGACTAAGGAGTCTGTTGTGAGGATTTGAGAACCTGGTTTCATTTTCAAGGGAACCCCACCAGTCAGAGCCTTGATTTATCTACAATAATAGTGCTTTACTAATGCAAGGTAACAGAGGAATGAGACGAAAGACTGAGCTTGCTGGCACCTCTTGTTTCTTAGGTACCACTGCAATAAAAAAAAAAAAAAAAGGCTTACCAGGGGGACCATCAATACTGAAATCGTGCAAGCTTAGGATGGAAATAAGTCCTCTGTCTAAAAATCTGGTCTCTGAGAAGAATGTATTCTGCTCCTCTGCATCAATCACTGCTCCTGCAACTCTCCCTGACAGGGACAAGTGGGACTTAGTAAGGCTTAGGGATAGTCCCCAGGACTGGAAGTAAAGCACTGATTTCCAGAGCCTTGTGGATCTCCTCCAGAAATGTAGCCTGAATGAGGCAGTTACTCAAATAAAGGTAGCTGTGGATGCCCTTTATCTTGCAGAACGCAGTTACTGATGCCAGGCACTCTGTAAACATCCTGGGAGCGGTTGTAGATCTAAGGGACAACAACATGAAATGGTCAAAAGTACTCCCTCCCTGCCTCAACTCTTAGGAACTGCCTGTCCATCTTGGCTACGGTGTAGTGAAAACAGGCATCCTTTAGATCCAAGGTCACCATGTAGGTCTGTAGAAGGAACAAAGGCAGAGAGGTCTCCAAGAAACTTGTTCAGTCTTGAAAGGTCCAGAATACTAACTTAGGTTTCTCCTTTTCTCGAGACTAGAAAATCTGGGGTAGAACTTAGCCCCTTTTCCAAAGGCCCTCTCTATAGCCTTCTGGGATACAAGTCCTATTAATGAGATTTTAAAGTATGTTGGTCTTTGGGAACATGAGAAAGGCATAATCTGGTTCTTTTGAAACCATAACCTAAAACCTTTTATTATCTGACCCATCTGTCTGTGTAATAGCTTCCCACTGCTTCATAAACAAAGCCAGCCATGTGTCCTACATCCCTTGTGAAGGGTGAGAATAAATGGTGGAGGGCTATGGGGGTGGAGTTTTTGGAGGAGAGTATGTTACTGAGTCACATTTGATCAGTGTTACAGTCCTGATGCCCTCCATGTTCCCTCTCTAGTCAACTTGCCACTTTTCCATAGTTGCCTCTTTCCGTTCTAAAGGTTTGTTCTTTTCTTGTTTAAAGTACAATGGCTGAACTTTACTAGGGTTGTTTCTTTCAGTTGGGTAATGGAAAAGGATCGTTGATTACATAGCCTCCTCCCTCAAGCTGCTTAAACACCTTCTCAGCTGGAGGGTCCAAAGATCAGCTACTTGTTAAGAAGGGAATTCAGAAACTCTGCTTTCACACGCTGTGGGAGAGGTTGAGACCTCGGCCAGGCACGTCTCCTAGCCACGGACTCCATAAGCAGCTAACCTGTGTAATGCATTAGCTGCATCAAGGCCACACTTCATGTAGTGCCCAGTGACATGGGCACAGAGGATGTTCAAGTAAATAAACATCACTTTGGGGGGTTTCTCCCCCCCACCGTATTCTGTTTCTGGCCAAGGAGAGATTCCTGGTACTTTAGCAAGAATGATTGGAAGATGAGGCCTTCAGCAGCAAGTCAGCTGTGACAACGCACCTTTCTCCCAAAAATGGTTGAACATCCTACTCTCCTTGTGAATGGAAAAGGGACTCCTAGATGCATTCACACTGGACACCTTGCTAGAATCCAAAGACATCACGGCTGTATCAGCAGCTGGGCTCTTGTATAGATACTTGGAGTTACATACCCAAGAGAGTGAGTCTGAATTTCTTGGAACAGGAGGTCAGGAGTCTCACTGCAAACAGGCAGTATAAACAACATCAGCTAAACTGTTAAGAATGGACAAGACTTTGGTTCTGGAAGGCCCAGAAAAATGTTTGCACCCGGTTCAAGTCTGAGAACTTATTCTTATACTTGAAGGTTGCCATTCTATGTAGCATATCAATCATCCTCAGATTGTAAAGCTGTGGAAAGGGTGCCTGCAGTGTCACACTGCAGATAAGAGGTAGGAGACGTGCC
This sequence comes from Protopterus annectens, assembly GCF_019279795.1. NCBI lineage: Eukaryota > Metazoa > Chordata > Ceratodontiformes > Protopteridae > Protopterus > Protopterus annectens. Next base: position 1,033,871,087 of record NC_056737.1, read on the forward strand.
AATTCTTCCACCTCTGAAAACAAAACATTAGAATCCCCCCCTGGGAAGAAAGTTTATTTTTTATTTTGAGAGCAGTCACCTATGACTGAAAACAAGACAGCAACCTGTATTTGACAAAATCTATTAAATCTTATGCAAATCTATAGATATACTATGAGGAAGCTTGAAAGCGGGTAGGGACTTCATATCCACTCAGCACAAACTAAGGCAAGATGACAGCTTACTTGGGCTGTTTAAGGGTGCAGTCTGCTTTGAAAGCCTTGGTACATTTTTGTAGGCCTGGAATCTTGATCTTATCAGTCTGCCTCCAGTAAAAACACTGAGGATGCCACCCTCTCTAGCACGGACTAAAATGAGAATGTCAGCTCCCAAAGCTTACTATGGAGCTACATAACCAAATAACAGTACAAAGGTTGCAGCTTGTGAGGATGTTTTGGGTGCTAAACACATGGCAACCTCCTGAAGGACATTAATCTCAAACATTTGGTAAGAGTGTGAACACATGACAGTAGAATAAGAGTCTGCCCCTAGCATGAAGGCAGCAGCCATGGTATGGAGCACCGCAATGTGCCTACCAGCAGTTTCCCTTAAATGATGTTTCAGAAACGGATACAGCTCGACAGCCATTTGGCTATGGTTTGCTTCATGAAATCAGAAATGTTTCAGTCTATGTTAGCCAAGAGTGCTCTTCAATATCTGCAATGTACACAGAATCGCCTCCTTCGGCAGTTCATATGGAGATGCACATACTTGTATATTTAAATAAGATTGTAAATTCTTTACTATTCTTACTGCTCCTCTTACTACTGGAATGGTATGCATACCTTTCTTCCACAGTGCTAGCTTTTGCTTGCAAATCCTGATATTTTAAGACTTTCTCTCTTGGTATGCAACACACTATATACCAGCAGACTGAGGCAAAATAGGAGCCGGCCTGACACCCAGAGACTCCCCAACAACTTTTTTCTTCTTGCACGTAGAGAAAGAAGAAAAGTGGGAGACTGAGGATTAGTTCCATGGATAAGCTCAAAAAGAGACCTAAAAATCAGACTGCAGATCCTGAATGAGTCTGCAAAAGGGTAAGGTAGAGAACAACCAATAGTGATGCATGTAAACCAGTGACAGCCCGCCACAACCACAGTGTTCAGCCCCAAATAGACAAAACCAGAAGAAAAATGCCGTCAAACATTAGAAATGTATTTACAAAAAAAAGTGCACAACTATTTATACAAATTCCTTTAGAAATGCAATGACAGTCCTAAAAAAGTACAGTTTTGTACCTACTACAAATTAAGATGTTCGAGTGTATACCCTGCTGCAGTCATGACACTTGGGTTATCCTGTTGTCAGGCAGTCCCGCAGTCGGCCTGAATTCCAAAGTCTTGGTCCGGCGTTGGTTGCTGTCGCTTCTTCCCTGACGTCAGTGCGCCAAGGGTATATAAGAGGCATCAGATGCCATTTTCTTCAGTTTTTTCTTGTCCCAGATGTCAGGTGCCCCCCCAAAAGATGGTCAGTAGATAGTACCAATAATAAAAGCTTAGCACAAACAAAACATCTCTCCAGCTGTAAGCAAATACACCACAAAGATTGTATCAGATTTAAAGTATTGAAAGGTTTTAGTTAGGTCAGAGGGGATGGAGGGAGGGTAACCTGGACTGCAGCAGGGTATGCACTCGAACATCTGCATTTATGGTAGGTACAAAACTGTACTATATTCATCGTGTTACCCTGCTGCAGTCATCACACTTGGGTAGAATCCCCAAGCTAAGGATGGGAGATGGAGTCAAACAGGGTTAGAGGAGGCTAGAAGGCCCTGCAAAACTGCAGTGGCGAAGCCAGCTCTAGTCTTAAGAGAGAAGTGGTAAGTGATGGTATTTGGTGAAGGTGTGTACTGAACTCCAAGTTGCAGCTTCCAGAATATCCTTGGTTGGCACCCCCCTGAGGAAGGCTGTAGATGTAGCTGCTTGCCCTGGCGGAGTGGGGCCTTATGCTAGCAGGAACTGGTTTTCCATGACGGGTGTAGCAAAAACGTATGCAATGTCCTATCCATTTGGAAATGGTCTGTTTTGAGATGGCCTTTCCTTGTGATGCTATAGCATAGGATACAAAAAGTTGGTCAGATTTTCTGAAAGCCTTAGTTTTATCCAAGAGGTAACGCAGTTGCCTGTGAATGTCCAAGGAATGCAGGAGTCTTTCTCCTTTGTTCTGTGGACTTGGAAAGAAGGTGGGTAAGTGGATGGTTTGATTTAGAGCCACACTGGATACCACCTTTGGCATAAAGGAGGGGTTAGTTCATAGAGAAACTCTGTCTTGATGAAAAATGAGGAAAGGCTCTACTGCCATGAGTGCCTGCAGCTCTGAGACTCTTCTGGCTGAAGTAATTGCTAGCAGCAGGGCAGTCTTCCATGATATAAACTTTAAGTCAGCTGAGAAAGCTGGCTCAAAAGGTGGCAGCGCAAGTTTTTCCAGAACAAAATTTATGTCCCAAGTTGGTGTTGGCGCTCTCCTGGGAGGCCTAATGTTTTTTGCCCCTCTGAGATACTGCCTTAGAAGTGGATGTGAAAAGAAGGGAGGATCTGTGTTGTAGTGAGCTGAAATAGATGAAAAAGTCCTTTGTGTAACATCTCACTTAAATATTGTAGAATGTGAGGCGTGTCCAGCTGAAGGGTATTTTGGCCTTTAGCTTGGTTCCAGGTGCAACATTTTTTTCCATTTGTCTGAGTAGACTTTCCTGGTGCTGGGCCTCCTGGCCTCCAGAATGACATCCATAACAGCTTGTGAAAGAGGGGCTGGCTGGTTGCTTAGGTGATTTGCCATGCAGCCAAATTTAAGGTTTTGAGCTGGCTGTGTAGAATCTGACTGCCTTGCTGTGTGAGTAGATGAGGAATTCATGGTAAAATCCATGGTGGGCCCTGGACCATGTTCCTTAGTAGAGGGTACCAGTGCTGGCGTGGCCAGTCCGGGCCAATGAGTATCATTCAAGGTCTCTCCATCCTGACTTTCAGCAGCACGTTTGTGAGAAGGGGCAATGGAAGAAAGGCATATACTGTCAGCATTTTCCAACTGAATGAGTGCGCGTCCACTTTCCAAGCTTGATGGTGAAATGTCCTTGTGCAAAATTTTGGAAGCGGATAGACCTGTTTGCCAACCCCCAAAACTATGTCTGGGCGCCCCCATTTTTGAGTTATTGCAAATACTTGTGGATCCAGTTTCCACTCATGGGGATCCATGATGTTTCTGCTTAGGCCGTCTGCCAATGTGTTCTTTTTTCCTGGCAAGAACTGAGCTTGTAATTGAACTTGGTAAGCCAGTGCTGTGTTCCACAAGGTCATTGCTTACCTGCATAGAGGGTAGGAGTGTGTACCCCCTTGTTTATGTACCACATTACTGTGGTGTTGTCTGTCCTTATTATAAGCTGTCCTGGATGTAAGAGGTCCTTGAAGGCGCATTCTGTACAGCTAGCATTTCTTTTTGATTGATGTGCAGATTCCTTTGATCTGCAGTCCATATGCCTTGAATGCACCATCCTGCCATGTGTGCCCCCCAGGCATAGTCCGATGCATCTGTTGCCACAGTTTGGCTGGGGGTAAGGTGAAAGGCTGACCCTTGTTGAGGTGACATGCCTGTGACCACCATAGAAACTCCTGTTGAAGGCAGGGAATGAGAGGTATCATTGTTTCCAAGCTTTGGCTGTGTTGAGTCCATACGCTTTTCAGGTACCATTGTAATTTCCTCATATGCAGTTTTGCAAATGGTATTAGTAGTATGCAAGGTGCCATGAAGCCCAAGGCCTGCAGAATTTTTCTTGCAGGGAGTTGGGTCTTTGTTGCCATTATTTTGAGGTACTGAATTAGTTGTAGTTTGTCTGGTGTCAGATAAGCCATCTGGGCCGTTGTATTCAAGCTGGCACCCAGGAATGTCATATTTTGTGAGGGCACTAGTTTTGATTTCTTTTTGTTTACTGTGTACCCTAGGCAACTTAGAAGGTGTTTTACAAAAGTCAGATGTAAGAGAATGTCCTTGCTTTCTGCTTGGATGAGGCAGTCGTCCAGGTATGGGTATATTTGAATTCCTCTTTGTCTGCAGTATGCAATTACTGGTGCCAGGCATTTTTTGAAGACCCTGGGTGCAGTAGATAAGCCAAAGGGCAGAGCAGAGAATTGGTAATGGGTTGAACCTGCAATGAAACTGAGGTATCTTCTGCAATTTTGTCTGATAGGGACATGCAGGTATGCCTCCTCAAGGTCCAACGTTACTAGCCAAGCTTTCTTGCCCAACATGGGAAGAAGCTGCTGTAGTGTTAGCATCTTGAATTTGGGTACTTGCAAGAAGGCGTTTAGAACTGAAAGGTCCAGAATGGGTCTCCAAGCATTGTCCTTTCTGGGGACTAGAAATAGCCTTGAGTAAAATCCTTGACCTTGCTCCTGTGTAGGTACCAGATGAATGGCTCATGTCCATGACTGCTGTAATTTGTTTTTGTGCCTCTGCCCATTGATTTTGTGGCAAGTTTGGCATTCCTTTTATCCTTGGCAAGGTGTGGAAATGGAATCTGTATCCTTGTTAGATAATGTCTAGGACCCATTTGTCCTTTGTGACGATGCGCCAGTTGTCTATAAAAAATGCTAATTTTCCTCCCAGGGGAGCTGCCAAGAGATTTTTGCTTGGCAGTTTGAGGTTTAAGTCATTGTGTTTGTCTTCTAGTAGTTTGGGACCTGTCTTCTCCTCCCTTCTGTGTTGCAGTGCCCCACTGGCGAGGTTTGTAAGGGATTTGTGCTTGTCCTCTGCCCCTTGGGCATCTGTATTTACCCCTCTGTGGTCTGTCAGAAGCTGGAAAGGACCAATTTTTTGCTGGCCAATTTCTGCTGAAGCGTGGGGGTTGTACCTGTATGAAATTTTTGACAGTCTGCATAGATTTTGCCTTATCCTCCATTTTCTTTAAAACCACTTCTGCTTTAACCCCAAATAAGACATCCTGCTGTAAGGGTGCATCTAGTAACTTTGCTTTAACATGATCAGGCAGAATTTGTTCCTTTAACCAAGCATGTCTGCGTATAACAGACCCAGTAACAGCTGCTCTACAGGAAGCTTCCAAGGAATCAAATCCACATTGTAAAGTATGTTTGCCCACCTGTTCAGTTGCATGCAACAGATCCTGCATTTCTTTGAATTCAGACTTGTTGAGGGTGCGTGCTCATCTTTTGTTTTATTTGAGACATTAGGAATTGCTGGTACTTCAGCATGTGAAACTGACAATTTAGTGCTCTCATAGCTAGAGTAGCTGAGGTGTAAACCTTCTTCCCCCACCTATCTAGTGCTCTGGAGTCCCTCTCAGAGGGTACAGGATTTTTAGCCATAGAAGCCTTAGCCCCTTTGGGACTCTGGGAGATTGTCTCTGGGTCAGCAACAGGGCTTTTGTAAAGGAATTTGTGAGTCAGGCACTCTAATATCTATCTGGTTTGGCTGGAGCAGGAGGCAGACAATCTGGATTTAGACTAGATTCTAAGTAAACATCATCCACAATGTCTAAAAATGGAGGGATAGCAAGTGGTCTGTGCTGGGGGAGTAAAAGAAACTCTCTGAGCCTTTTCTTTGAGTCAGAGTAGTCCTGACCTTCCCAGTGGAAATGTTCCCTCATGGTATGTAAGGTTTCCCCAAAGGAATAGTCTTCAGGGGGAGAAGCTGAGGGAATGGAATCTTCAGCATCAGAATCTTCATAAGGGGGAAAGGAGTAACCCTGTTCCTCAGAGGAGCCTGAGGAAACAGACACTTGATCAGAGGAGGCATAATCCTCCTTTTGTCTAGGCCTTTTGTCTGGGGGGGGGGTTTGGGAACCCCTGATTAAAGAAATCAAATCTTCAGCCATTTTAAGCATCTGTTTCTTAGGCATGGGGCCTTGAAATGGAGAATGATGTGCAGTCTTTTTTGGTTTTAGAGGAGTCTTAAGCTTAGCATAAGATTTTATGGTGAGAGTAGTCAGTCTGAAGACACCTTCTGTAACCGAAGGAGTTTCCGCAGCACCGGCTTCTCCTTCTGCAATGTTGTCGGTAGGGCCTAAAGAAAAAGGCTGTGTCGGCCTAGAACTCTCCGCTTGAGAATTCAAAGCGGTCTGGGGTTCCAATTCTGCGGTCGTCAGGGGCTGCATAGGCGCCTCACTGAAAACCGGAGAACCAGCAACCAGCCCAGCAGAGGCCTCGGAGTCTGACTTGGATCTAGGCTGCCTGTCTATCTTTGCGTTTTTTATGCACGCCGGTAGTCGGTTGCTCAGACGGCATAATGTAATTAAATTTCCTACCGTAGTGTCGTGCAAAATCAAAACGTCGCTTTATACTTCGCTTATTGAACCTAGCACGAAACAGACAACCAGTGACGTCATGGTCTGGGCCTAGGCAAGGTATACAATAAGAATGAAAGTCCTTATGAGGTATTTGCTTCCCACAAGAAATGCAATTGTTAACTTTTTCTGACATCAGACTGAGGCAAGAAAAGGTTCCCCAACGGGGGATTTAGCTTTGAAGACTTCGGACTGAAATTAGATTCGAAAAATCAGGTGCCGGCCGACCGGCACTTGCGAACTGCTTCAGGCACCGCGCGGCAAGAAAGACTGAAGAAAATGGTGTTGGATGCCTCTTCTATACCCCTGGCGCACTGACGTCAGGGAAGAAGAGACAGCAACCAACGCCGGATCAAGACTTTGGAATTCAGGCAGACTGCGGGACCGCCCGACGACAGGATAACCTAAGTGTGATGACTGCAGCAGGGTAACATGATGAACATCAATTAGTCTCCTAATAAAATACATTTCTGTCAGAAAAATACACAGGGCTCATCTGCTCAGCGTTGAAGTAGTGCTACCTGATAGTTTCACCAGGTCAGGCAAAGAAGGACTCAAAGCAAAAAGCTCTGAGGATACAGTAAAATCAATTATCTGAATGTCAATTATCAGAAACGTCAATTATCCAAATGCAGCCTTCCAAAGTTTTTGGGTAGGAAAAAATCAAAATCTGTGTAAATGTTATACGTATTCGCTTGTGCGTGTTTTTTCAGCTTGTAGCCTGTTCACGTGTGAAAGAAATATTCTTAATTGTTCACTGGAATAACTGAATGGCTGAAAAGCATGCAGAAAAAAAAACAAGATTTTAGGCAGTTTTTTTTTTTTTAATCCGGTTCAATGTTTGATTATCCAAATTTTTTTTATTATCTGGACTACCCTAGGTCCCAATTATTTCGGATAATTGATTCTACTGTATTTGCACTCTGTCTTTATATGGAGCTCCTCTCCAGCTCCTGACAGAGCATGGGAAGAACCATTAAGCTTTGAAAGCTGGCTGATCACAAGAGGTAGAACCCAAAAAGTGTAGGCTACTGCTGCATGTAGACCACTGCTGCAGTAGTTTAAATGCTGATCAATCTGTCTGGTTTTCCTTTTTAAAAGCATTTAAAATAACACCTTCACACTCATCCCTGCCTTCTGCATACCCCTTTTTCACATTCTTTTTTTAAATGCCTCTATGGCCTTCTCTACTTACTCCAGAGGTACATTCCATGGGTATTTGACTTTTTTGTGAAAAAGTACTTTCAGAGATCCAGGGAGCAGTAAAGTCCCTGCTATATGCTGCCTATGCCCACCACCTATCCACAATGACCCCCTTATTCAGGATAACCCCCCCCCCTTCACATCTCTCAGATATTCTGAACAGGATAGTGTCTTCTGTCCCGTCTTCTCTGCTCATCTATCCTGCACATTTTTTTGTGGCTTGCCTTAGACTTCCTTCCAACAGCTTAAAAACATTTTCCTTATATACTGCCTCCAGAACTGAAAGCAAAAGTCAAGTTCTAGTCTGCCCAAGGCCTTGCAGACTAGAAGCATTACATCTTCACTTCTGGTACCTATCCCTTGAGGATAACACACAAGCACTGTTTGCTGCTACCACTGATCTTCACTCTGCAGCTGGTAATCCCATCCAGGTACAGTCAACACCCCCCAAATCCCTTCCTTGCTATTGCCATTAGTTCCAGTCCCCTACCGGACACTTCAAGCCTGGATGTAATATTTTTAATATTTTTTTTGTTCCCTGTCTTTATCCTAGGACATCTGTACCCAGTGCTCCTTGTGCCAGGTCTGCCAGCCTTGGTTTCCCCTAGACTTATTCTAATATAACTGGGACTGGTCATAGAACTTAAGGGCATCCTGTTGGTCTTGGTCATCACCATCAGCTTGGGGGGGGGGGGGTATATTTAAACTATCTCACCTCTCTAGAAAATAACAGACCTTAGTCAGTGAATACTTTACCCAGATTCAGGTATACTATTCCTGGATGATGAAAGAAACTTCAACCGCATCTTCCCCACAGGTAGATAAGAATGGTTCTCCTTTGCCCACCAAGGGCACACTTACAGCACAGAGGATGTAGCTATGCCTCAGTCTATGGCAGCTGTAGGTGCAACACCAAGATGACTTTGGGGGGGGGGGGTTATTAGTGGTTTGAGGAACAACAAGCTGCCAGAGCAGTCTCACCTCCATATTACCACCCCCTCCTTTCAATGACCCACGTTCTCAAGACACCAGCCCTGTCCACACTCCCACAACACTGCTCACAGCCTCTCCCATCTTCCTACACACACTCACTGCACAGTACTGGAAAGTAATCTCAGTCAAACAGTTCTTAGGTCTTTCAATTAGGGTTACAACAATCAGACTGGAAATGATATTTTGCTCCCTGATCCATTTCCAATATGTGGAACACTATCACAAATTTGACAGGATAATTTCCATCAATGAAAAAAAAAAAGATTACCACTAAATTTCACCATGCATTCCTTTAAGTGCATATAAAGGGCTTTCCTGACATGTGAAAGTCGGCACATTTCCTGCAGCGAACAATGAACTTTGATAAAATCATGACAAAAGCAACTATGGCCACATTACTCACATGGTCAAAGTTAAATGATTTCAATGTGGAAAACGGAAAAAAGACGTAAAGCTTATGATGGCAGATAACATTAAACCACCACCCTAACATTACTTTAAATTTGATACAGTACAGCAAGCTGTAAATACAAGTATAGGCCTTCTTTAAACTGTGATGAGAGCAGACAGGAAGGCTATAATAAAATGGTGAAAGGCCTCAAAACCTACTCTCCTTAGTCAAGGGGTACTGGCAAACAGTGGAAGAAATATTAGCTCACCTTCAGAGGCTCTTCTTATGAAACGGATTAGAAATGGGCCAAATTACATCATAATTGCTAGAGAAAAGGCATAGAAAAGAATTGTAAATAAGAGATCTGAAACCTTGAAATGAAATGAGGAGAACTGAAACCTTGAAATGAAATGAGGAAACAGACAGCAATGGCAGTTATCCTGTACATTACAACTGTAACACAGGATGAACGATCACCACTCTCAATTTAGATTACACTAATAAACCTGATTAGTCTTCTTTTAGGAGCATGTGCATCACCTTTATTTTTAAGATGAGTGTGCAATATTAGCTTACTTATGTTCAAAATGACAAAATTCTGCAATGTCAACTGTTCAATGATGCCATATGTACTTGCATATATCCATGCTGTCTGATTTTCATCTACTTCAAACATGTGGGTTAATGGATCTAACGGGATCAGACCATGGTGCTGATCTCAAAGCTCATCTGATCCACAGCTCTGGCTACTCCGCTACCCATAATTCCCTTGGTTGAACCTCGGATACTCATCAGATTGAGTTTACTTTTACATCTACCTATACACAAGTGTGTGCACATATGTAAATTTACCTCTACATAGAAGTTTGCATACATGTAAATTTACTTACGGAAATTAAACTTTATTAATGTGTAATGGTTGATGGAAGACATTTCAGTCTAGTGAGACTGTGCACAGGCAGGGTTTTACCTCCACTTCATCATGTAGAAACCATAGATGATTTGGGAGGGGGTTTGAAGTGGATGAAAACCAAACATGGATTTAATGTTAAGTATATAACTTTTGCATCCAATGTTGTTTATTTTTGTCCATTCAAACATGTTGGGACAGAATCCCAAGCTGTCAAACTGGGTGGTATCAGGAAAGGACATCCCAGAGTATGGTGGAACCAAAAGATGAACAGGATTTTGACTACATATCCAGCTTATAGTGGGACACAAAGGTGCTTATAGTTGCCCATGTAGCTACTGCACAAATATCAACTGAATCTCCTACTGAAGGCTGCAGAAGTAGTAATTGCTCTTATTAAATGTACCTTAGGTTTAATTTTTAAAGTGTTTTTTCTACAATATATAAAGGAGATGCAATGATAGCCATCTAGACGGGGTCACTTTTGACTTTCTTTCCTAATTTTGGCCCAGCAAAGGAAATTAATCATTTGTCCTGCAAATTTAGAATCTGAGTCGTCTATGAACACCTAATAAATGAAAATTTTCTCCCTTAAGAGCATTTTTGAAAGAACAAAGGAAGATGTATAGATGAACTTAAATTAGTACTTGATGCCACCTTGGGAATAAAGGATGCATTAGTTTTCAAGGAGACACTGTCATTAAAAAAAAAACATATGGAGGCTTTGATGAGAGGGATTGCAGTTTTGAGATTCCTCTGCCTGATGTTACTGCAACTAGGAAAATATTTTTCCATGTAAGAAATTTTAAATCTACTGTATTAACAGACTCAAAGAAGAGGTTGTAACAGAATGGTAATGTTCCATGGAGGTGCTGGGTCTCTAATGGGAGGTCTTAATAGGCATCATAAACCCCAACAAGAACAATGGAAATAGCTGGCAGTTGAATCTTGACAGCTGCAAAAACTGGAGCCTTTGCCAAAAGCAGAAAGAATATTGACTACTGCAGGATTAAGACTGGCATCTCCGACTATGGTTAAAGTTGGAGAAATCATGTGGTTAATTTCATGGATTTCTGATCTGGAGGAGGCGGTCCAAACTGAGTGGACAGTAGATCTGGATATAGATCCAACATCACTGGAGGATACACTAGCATCCAGGTCTGTAGGGGCCAAAAGAGAGCAATGAGGATAACCCTGGACTTGCACAGTCTTCACTTCTGTATGAACTTATTCATCAGGGGCAAAGGGGGAAGGCATAAAGGAGACCCGGGAGCAAACTGCAGACCAGAGTATCCTTTGATGACTCGCCGTACGGGGAGATGAAGGCAAAGTTGTGCTTGTATGGGAGTCGAATAGGTCACAGCAAGATTGGCCTTGGCAACTGAAAACTGCTTGTCACGAGGCATTAGTACAGTCCTGTCCAATTTGAGTACACTGGAGGTCTGCGGGATGTGCATTGCTATCAGAAAAAAATTTGAAGGCATCACCCATTGTTAAACCTTCATGGCTTCCCAAGAAGAGGATAAAAATGTGCTCCTCCTTGTTTACTGATGTGCCACACAACAGCTGTTTGCCTGTATGGATATTAGATCCTTGGAGAGTAGGTACTGAAATGCCTGCAACGCTAGGAGAATTACATTTAGCTCTAACACTTAGATGTGAAGATTCATCTCTGCTGATGACCATGTACCTTGAACCATCCTCCCTTCAAAATACACTCCCCACCCTAAAAGTGATGCATCCATGGTTACCATTGCTTGAGGAGGATCAATGTGGAAAGGACAGTCCTTGGTCACACATGGGGAAGTTATCCACCAACAGATGTGTTTTTTGGAGACTTGTTTAATCCCAATTTTTGCTTGAACAGGGTGAGTGGACTGTGACCATTGTACTGAAAGTCCACTGCAGTATTCTCATGAAAAAAATTGCTAGAAGAGTCATAAGAATCACAGATGCCATGAGGCCAAAGAGAAGTAGACTTAACATCGCTGATGGTTTTCGGTGATGAACATGCAGCGTTGTCTGGCGAAGTGAGTGAATCCTAGACTGGTTAAGGTTGACTATCTGAAGTTTGGTATTTAAGTGGCATCGTATGAACTCTATAGTTAATCTTGAGAGTCATTGGTTTGTCCTTGCAATAACCCCGACTAGTGACCTCTTTCTTAGGTGCCTTACCTTCAACAACTACTTTTTTTCTACCACTCCATTTCAGGAAGGGTCAGTTGTATAACTGCTGCTCAATGTGTCAAACCTGAATGTAATGTTATGTATATATAACTTTGAAAATAATGTTATGTTTTGTAAAGTGATTTATAGTAAGTTAGTCAAAATGAAATAAAAGTCTGACTATGGAGCTACCACAGTACACGTCTCCAAATAAAACTTCAATAACATATGGCAGTCTCCAATAATGAAGTAAAGGTTCAGTAAAAAACTCAGGTTTATTAATTAGAGGTAAGCGCTTTCACTTAGGAGCTTCTTCAGACCTAGTAACATTAAAACTTGCAGCTCATATATATATATATATATATATATATATATATATATATATATATATATATATATATATATATATGTATGTATATACACACACACACATACATACATATACACATATGCAGGTAACAACACAACCAATGCCAATTAACCAATCATCTGTATTAAAGAAACATGACCAACACACATCTATAGTATACACTTCTATCTACATTTTAAGTCAGTAATACAAAATACCAATACAAAAATAGAAATAAAAATTGAAATTAGTACATATCACATACTTAAATACTCAGAATACATTCTCTTCTGAAACCTAATAAAACATCAACTAGGAAAACTATTTGTGCAGCCCCCTTTTCAAAACGGGCTTAGCCTCAGCCATTTCAGCTCATTACAATACAGAACAACCCTTCTCTCATCCACTGCTGAAGCAATTCCTCAGAGGGGTCAAAAACTTACGACCACCCAGGAAAAGCCCCTACTCCAGCCTGGGACCTTAACTTTGTATTGGAAAAGCTGACTACCTCCCTTTGAGCCAGCTGCAAATGCAGAGTTGAAATTTCTTTCTTGGAAAACCGCCTTCCTTCTAGCCATCATTTCAACAAGAAGGGTGTCTGAATTACAGGCCCTCATGGCAGTGGAACATTTAATCATCTTTCATGCTGACAGGGTGTCCCTCTGGACCAATCCCTTCTTCATGCCCAAGGTGGTATCCAGTGTGGCCCTTAATCAGGTCATTCATTTGCCAACCTTTTTTCTAATCCACAGAACAAAGCGGAACGAATACTGCACTCCTCGGATGTGCACAGACAACTTAGATTTTACTTGGACAGGACTAAGAGACTAACTAATTTCCTGAGACTAAGCCTTCTCAGGAAATCTAAACAGTTGCTGGTTGCATTTGCTGCAGGGGCAGAGGGGAAGGCCATTTCAAAGCAAACCATTTCTAAGTGGATAGTTATTGCATTCATTTCTGCTATAAGCACCATGGAAAACCTGCCCCACAGGGCATCTGACCACATTCAACCAGGGCTGCATCTGCATCTACAGCCTCTCTCAGTGGCATCCCTACCAGGGACATCCTAGAAGCTGCTTCCTGGAGTTCTGAACATACTTTCACCAAGCATTACCACTTGCCATTTTTTTTTAAATTCAGAACCGGATTTGCCACTGCAGTTTTGCAGGGCCTTATAACTTGTCCTAATGCTATCTAATTACCTCCTCCCATCCTTAGCTTTTGGAATCTACCCAAATGTGATGACTGCAACAGTGAAACACGCAGAACATAGTACAGTTGTGTACCCTTACCATAAATGTAGATAGTGTATTCACTGTTGCAGTCCTGGTTAACCTCCCTCCAGCCCCCTGGCTTTTCTATACTTTCTGCCATCCTCTTTTTTGGCCATATCTTATGGCGATGGCATTTACTTTTTACTAGAGATGGTCCACCCCATGTAACTGCTTCCTACTGTGGGGGCTCCTGACATCTGGGGCAAGAAAAACTATGTAATGGCGTCCCTGGTAGGGATGCCACTGAGAAAGGCTGTAGATGCAGCCCTGGTTGAATGTGGTCGGATGCCCTGTGGGGTAGGTTTTCCATGGTGCTTATAGCAGAAATGAAAGCAATAGACTATCCACTTAGAAATGGTTTGCTTTGAAATGGCCTTCCCTGCAGCAAATGCAACAAGCAACTGTTTAGATTTCCTGAGAGGCTTAGTCCTGTTCAGTAGTAAAAGAAAGGAGAGGTATAGTAAGAGAAAAACAGGGGCTTGAGGGTGGGTAACCAGGACTGCAACAGAGAATACACTAATATCTACATTTAAAGGTAAGTTTACACAACTGTACTACATTCTTCATATTTCACTGTTGCAGTCATTACATTTGGGTAGAATCCCAAAGCTATGGTTGGGAGGATGGATTTACACAGCATTACGAGCAGCTATAAGGCCCTCCAGGACAAAAGTGGCAAAGCCAGCTCTGGATTTAGAGAGGAGAGGTAAATGGTAATGTTTGGTGAATGTATGAACTGAGCTCCAGGTAGCAGCTTCTAGAATGTCTCTGGTAGGAACCCCTCTGAGAAAGGCTGCAGAAATAGATGCAGCCCTGGTGGAATGAGATCTGATCCCCTTGAGGATAGGTTTACCATGGCACATATAGCAGAAACGAATATAATGCCTTATCCATTTGGAAATAGTCTGCTTTGAAATAACCTTTCCCTCTGCCACTGCAGCAAATGCCACCAACAGTTCAGATTTTCTTAGAGATTTTGTCCTGTTTAAGTAAAACCTAAGTTGTCTGTGTACATCCAGTGAATGCAGAATCCACTCACCCCTGTTCTGTGGACTGGGAAAGAAAGTTGGTAGATGAATGGCCTGATTAAGAGCCACACTGGATACCACCTTAGGCATAAAGAATAGATTGGTCCTGAGAGCCACCTTGTCCGGATGAAAAATAATGAAAGGCTCCACTGCTATAAGAGCCTGTAATTTTGAAGTCCTTCTAGCTGAAGTGACTGCTAAAAGGAAAGCTGTTTTCCAAGAGAGAAATGATAGGTCTGCAGCAGCAGCTGGCTCAAGGAGGTAGAGTGAGTTTTTCCAAAACAAAATTGAGTTCCCATGCAGGAGTTGGTGCTCTACTGGGAGGTCTGAAATTTTTGGTCCCTCCGAGATGCTGCTTTAGCAGAGGATGAGAGAAGAGGAGAGGTTCTGTTTTGTAATAAGCTGAAATGGCAGAAGCATGGATTTTTATGGGAGAGAAAGATAGGCCCTTGAGAAGCATCTCAGTTAAGTATTGCAGAATCTGAGGAATATTGGGCATTGTTGTGCTTATTCCATGTGACCGTTTCCAGTCATAGAATCTTTTCCATTTGTCAGCATTAGATTTTCTAATATTAGGCCTTCTGGCCTCCAAAATGACATCCATCACAGGTTTGCTGAGAGATGGCAAGGGTGAAATTAGTTTATTAGCCACGCTGAAAGATTCAAAGTTTGGAGCTGAGTGTGCAGAATTTGGTAGTTCTGCTGAGACAGTAGGTAAGGTGTCTGAGGCAGGTGCCATGGAGGAAGGTGCGACACTGCGCAGGAGTGGGTGCCAGTGCTGGCGAGGCCAGTCTGGAGCAATCAATCATTTTTGGTTTGTCCTGACTTTTAGTAGGACTTTGGAGAGCAGAGGCAGAGGGGGGAAAAGCATAGACTGATCGGTTTTTCCAGCTGAATGATAGAGCATCCACTTTCTAAGCTTTTTTGTGATTAATTCTTGTGCAGAATTTGTCCAACTGATACTTCTGGGGTGAGGCAAAAAGATCTATGTCTGGGCTCCCCCATTTGCGTGTCAACATGTTGAAAACTTGTGGTTCCAGTTTCCATTCGTGCGGGTCCATAAGATTTCTGCTTAGTTCGTCTGCCAGAGTATTTGGCTTTCCTGGCAGGAATTGAGCTTGTAGTTGTATATGAGAAGTCAAGGCCGTGTTCCACAATGCCATGGCTAGTCTGCAAAGGGGGTAGGAATGTGTACCCCCCTGCTTGTTTATGTACCACATGACTGTGGTGTTGTCTGCATCAGTAGTTGTCCTGGATGAAGGTAGTCCTTGAAGGCTGTCGGAGCATTCTGTACAGCTAGCATTTCTTTCAGAGTGATATGTAGGTGCATTTGATTTGGGCTCCATTTGCCCCGAATGCACTTCCCTGCCAGATGAGCCCTCCAAGCATAGTCTGATGCGTCTGTAGCTAGGGTTTGGGCGGCAGGGAGTGGAGTGAATGACAGTCCCTTGTTTTGGTGGCAGGCTTCTGCTCACCATAGGAACTCTAGTTTCAGGCAAGGTATAATAGGAATCATTGTTTCCAGGCTGTGACAATGTTGACTCCATAAACTTTTTAAATACCACTGAAGTTTCCTCATATGCAGTCTTGCATATGGAATTAGAAGAATGCAGGAGGAAATGGACCCCAAGGCTTGCAGAATTTGCCTTGCAGATGGCAAGGTTTTTGTGGCCACCTGTTTGAAGCAAGTCACTAATTGAATTTGCTTTTCTGGTGTAAGGTAAGTCATCTGGGCAGTTGTATTCAAGCTTGCACCCAGGAATGTAATTTTTTGAGAGGGTACCAGTTGTGATTTATTTTCGTTTATGGTTTACCCTAGACAAGTTAGGACCCTTTTTACAAAAGCCAGATGCTTTAGAAGAATGTCTAGTTCAGACAGAAAACAAGGACAATTGTCCAGGTATGGATATATTTGAATAGTTATTTGCCTGCAAAATGCGATTACTGGAGCCAGGCACTTTGTGAAGACCCTGGGTGCAGTAGATAAGTCAAACGGCAGTGCAGAGAAAGTACAGTTGTGTACACTTACCATAAATGTAGATGTTTGGGTGTATTCACTGTTGCAGTCATTACATTTGGGTAATCCTGCTGACAGGTTGCCCTCTGCCGGCCTGAATTCCAAAGTCTTGGGTCCTGCGTTGGCTGCTGTCACCCCTTCCCTGACGTCAGGAGTATAAAAGAAGCAGCCAACGCCATTTTCTTCAGTATTTCTTGCCACAGACGTCGGTTGCCCCCAAAAGGTTAGCCAAACTTTATATATAAATCCTTAAATACACCCATATAAATTTTACCTTCATCTATAAGCAAATACACCACATAGGTTGTATAAATCAGAGAAGGGAAGATAAGATCCAAAGAAAAAAGGGGGATGGCAGGTGGGTACCCTGGACGGCAACAGTGAATACACCCTAAGATCTACATTTATGTTAAGTGTACACAACTGTACTATGTTCTTCGTGTCTCACTGCTGCAGTCATTACATTTGGGTAGAGTCCCAAATCTATGGTTGGGAGGCTAGAGCTAGACAGCAATAGGAGTGGCTATGAGGCCCTGCAGAACTGCAGTGGCAAAGCCTGCCCTGGATTTAGAGTAGAATGGCAGATGTTGATGCTTTGTGAAGGTGTGTTCTGAACTCTAAGTAGCCACCTCTAAAATGTCTCCGGTAGGTACTCCCCTGAGAAAGGCTGCTGAAGTGGCTGCAGCTCTGGTGGAATGTGGCCTAATGCCCTTAGGCACTGGCTTGCCATGGTGTAAATAGCAGAAATGAATGCAGTGGTCTATCCACTTAGAAATAGTCTGCTTTGAGATAGCCTTTCCTTGTGATCCTGCAGCATATGCCATTAGTAATTCATCTGTTTTCTTGAAAGCTTTGGTTCTAAGTAGAATCTAAGCTGTGTACGTCCAATGAATGAAGAATTCTCTCCCCCTTGTTCTGTGGATTTGGATAAAAAGTTGGCAGATGAATAGTTTGGTTAAAAGCCACACTGGATACCACTGTATGCATAAATGTTGGGTTTGTCCTCAGAGACACCCTGTCTGAATGAAAAATGATAAAAGGTTCCACAGCCATGAGCGCCTGTAGCTCAAACTCGTCTTGCAGAAGTAATTGAGAGGAGCAGAGCAGTTTTCCAAGATAAAAACTTTATATCAGCAGTAGCAGCTGGTTCAAAAGGAGGCAGGGTGAGCTTTTCCAAGACATAGGTGAGGTCCCATGCAGGTACTGGTAATCTCCTTGGAGGCCTTATATTTTTGGCTCCTCTGAGGTACTGCTTTAATAAAGGATGAGAAAAAATTGGTGGCTCTATATTGTAATGAGCCAAAATGGCAGCGGCATGAATTTTAATTGATGAGAAAGATAGGCCTTTGTCCAGCATCTCAGTTAAGTATTGCAAAATCTGAGGAATATTTGGTACAGCTGTATCTGTTCCTTGTGCCTGGTTCCAAGCACAGAATCTCTTCCATTTTCCAGCACAAGACTTTCTAGTACTAGGCCTTCTGGCTTCCAGAAATAACATCCATCACAGCTTTACTGAGAAGTGTTTTTTGTAGGTCTACATTATCCGCCATGCTGCCAAGTTTAATGTCCTGTGTTGGCTGTGCAGGATCAGACTGTTTTGCAGGGACAGTAGACGAGGTGTTTGAGGTAAGGTCCAAGCTGGGTATATAGACAAGTTCCTTAGGATTGGATACCAGTACTGGCGTGGCCAGTCTGGGGCAATCAGTATCATGTTTGGCTTCTCCTGTCTGACCTTTAGGAGTACCTTGGGGAGGAGAGGCAGTGGAGGAAAGACAAAGACGGACAGGTTTTCCCAGCTGAAAGATAGAGCGTCCACTTTCCATGCTTGTCTGTGATGGACTTTTTTAGTTGGTAATTGTGAGGGGAAACAAACAGATCTATGTTTGGGCATCCCCATTTCCTTGTTTTCATGATGAAGACTTGTGGACCCAGCTTCCACTCGTGGGGATCCATGAGGCTTCTGCTTAGTTAGTCTGCCAGAGTATTTTCCTTTCTTGGCAGGAATTGTGCCTGCAGATGTACTTGGTAAGTCAAAGCTGTGTCCCACAAGGTCATGGCTAGTCTGCAAAGGGGGTAAGAATGTGTGCCCCCCTGCTTATTTATATACCACATGACCGTGGTGCTGTCTATCAGTAGTCGTCCCGGATGAAGTAGGTCCTTGTAAGCTGTCAGGGCATTTTGAACAGCTAACACCTCTTTCTGATTGATATGTAGATGCATTTGGTTTGAGAACCATGTGCCCTGAATGCATCTTCCTGCCATGTGGGCCCCCCAGGCATAATCTGATGTATCCGTTATTAGTGTCCGTCTGGCTGGGGGTAACGTGAATGGCTGCCCCTTGTGCTGGTGACAAGCCTTTGCCCACCATCGAAACTCCTGTTGCAGGCAGGGAATGAGAGTAATCATTGTTTCCAGGCTGTGGCAATGTTGGGTCCAAACACTTTTTAGGTACCATTGAAGTTTCCTCGTATGTAGTCTTGCATATGAAATTAGTAGGATGCAGGATGCCATGAAGCCCAAAGCCTGCAGAATGTTTCTTCCAGACAACTGGGCCTTTGTTGCCAACATTTTGAAATAGTTAATCTGTTGCCTTTGTTTGTCTGGCATGAGATAAGCCATCTGGGCAGTTGTATTCGAGCTTGCACCAAGGAATGTTATCTCTTGAGAGGGTATTAGCTTTGATTTCTTTTTGTTGACTGTGTACCCTAGCCAGGTTAGAAGTCTTTTCATAAACGCCAGATGTTGAAGAATGTCCTTGTTCTCTGCTTGAATTAGACAGTCGTCCAAGTAAGGATATATTTGTATTTTTCTTTGTCTGCAGAACGCAATTACTGGTGCCAGGCACTTTGCAAAGACCCTGGGTGCAGTAGATAAGCCTGCAGAGAATTGGTAATGCATTGAACCAGCCATGAATCTGAGGTATCTTCTGCATGATTGTCTGATTGGAACATGCAGGTATGCCTCTTAGGTCAAAAATCACAAGCCAGGCATTCTTGCCCAGCATGGGCAGAAGCTGCTGCAAAGTCAACATTTTGAATTTTGGAATATCCAGGAATGTGTTCAGAATAGATAGGTCCAGTATCGGCATCCAGGCCTTGTCCTTTCTGGGTACTAGGAATAGTAGAGTAAAATCCTTGTCCGTGCTCTTGCTCTGGTACTTGCTGAATGGCACCCCATGTCCATGAGGGATGAAACTTGTTTTTGTGCCTCTGCCCATTGATTTTTTGGCAGATTTGGTCAGCAGTTTGCCTTTGGCAGAGTATGGAAATGGAATTTGTAGCCTTGTGACACTATATTTAGAACCCACTTGTCCTGGGTTATAATGTGCCAATTTTAAGCAAAAAGTGCTAATTTTCCCCCTAAGGGTGCTGCCAGAAGATAAGTGGTTGGTGCAGGCAGGGGAAAGTCATTGAGACTGCTTTCTGTAGGTTTGTGCTTTATCTTCTCCAGCTTTGGAGGGGGAAGCACCCCATTGTTTTGACCTATAAGAACCTTGCGCCTGGGATCTGCCCCTTAGGTCTGTCTGACACAGGAAAGGACCAATTTTTTTGTTGGCCAGTGTCTACAAAACCTAGGTGGCTGTACTTGTAGGAAATCTGTAACAGTTTGCATAGATTTAGCTCTGTCTTCCATTTTCTTTAACACCTCTTCTGCCTTAACACCAAACAAAGTATCATGCTGTAAAGGTGCACCTAGTAACTTAAAAACCACTGCAGTACAAAATCCAAAGCTAAAAAAACACCACGGGTGACAAGACTTGGTTCGAAGGATCCAAAATATATCCAACTGAAGAAAATCACGAGCAAAATAGCTGAGAGATGTTCAACAACTTTTATTCCTTACACTGATAGTTGTTCAGCCCTTCTCCCTGTGGGGGAGGGATCCATAAGTTCCTGGTTAATCCTAGTAACTTAACTTTAACATGATCAGGCAGATTTTGTTCCTTTAACCAAGCATGCCTCCTAATAACACAACCCGTAACTGCGGCCCTGCAGGAGGCCTCCAAAGAATCACAACCACATTGCAAAGTATGCTTTCCAACTTGTTCAGCTGCATGCAATAAATCCTGCATGTCACTGTTTTCAGCACATTCAGAATTTATCATTTTCTGTTTAAGCAATCCCATGAGATGTTGCTAATACTTGAGCACATGAAACTGACAGTTTAAGGCCCTTCTAGCCAAAGTTGCAGATGTGTAAACCTTTTTTCCCCACCTATCCAGTGCTCTCGAATCTCTATTGGGGGGGGGGGGGGTTGCTGTCAATGCCTTAACTCCCTTAGGACCCTGTGAAATAGTTTCTGGGTCAGCAGCAGGGTTATTAAAAAGAAATGTGAGTCAGGAACCCTGTATTATCTGTCAGGCTTAACAGGATCTCAAGGTAAGGAGTCAGGGTTCAAACTAGACTCTGAAAACACATCTACAATGTTTAACAGGGGGAATGGCTAGAGGCCTGTCTGCTGTGGTAGTAAAAGAAAATCCCTGAGCCTCTTTTTAGATTCTGAAAAATCTTGGCTTTCCCACTGAAAATGCTCCCTCATGGTATGCAAGGTTTCCCCAAAGGAATAATCCTCAGGAGGAGATGCTGAAGGTATAGATTCTTCAGCATCAGAATCCTCATATGGGGGGTAAAGAATATCCCTGATTCAGAAGAGGAATCAGAAGAAACAGAAACCTGATCTGAAGATTCATAGTCAGCGTCTTGCCTAGGCCTCTTATCAGGACGGGGATGGGAACCTCTGATCAAGGTAATCAGGTCT
Source organism: Protopterus annectens (assembly GCF_019279795.1). Lineage (NCBI taxonomy): Eukaryota > Metazoa > Chordata > Ceratodontiformes > Protopteridae > Protopterus > Protopterus annectens. Next base: position 1,033,892,507 of record NC_056737.1, read on the forward strand.
TTGGCCATTTTGATCACCTGCTTTTTGGGCATAGAGGCCTGTACACGTGGCTCATGAGTGTTTCCTTGCTTTAGAAGATGCTTTAGTCTTTGCCTTTGAAGCTGAAGTTGTTTTAATATGAAGGTGTTGAGGTCTGAATACACCCTCAGAAGCCAGTACCTGCTCAGCGGCTCCGGACCCATCTGAGGGGTTAGCGTCCAAGGTTCCAATACCTTGAGTATCCAGCGGCATGGCCAACCATGTGGGAGTTGGTAGCAGCTTGCGACTCTAAAGTAGCGGGTGTCAGGGGCTGCGAAAGCGCCTCACTGAGAACCGGCGACTGGCTTAGGAGAAGCTTCATCGGTTTTGGGCCTTGGTTGTTTTTCTCTATCCTTTTCTTTGTGTTTTTGGTAAACTCCAGTAAGCAGATGGCTATCAGACGACATTTCAAGATAATTAAACCGGCTATCAAAATATTTTAAAGCAAAATTATACAGAAGCTTAATAGTGCATTGGTTAAATCTAGCACAAAACCAACAACCAGTAACGTTGTGATCAGGGCTTAGGCAAGGAATACAGTAAGAATGAAAATCCTTATGAGGTATTTGCTTTCCACAAGAAATACAATTAATTTTTTCTGACATCGGTTTGGAGCAAGAAAAAAAAAGTTTCCCCAACGGGGTACTTAGCTTTATTGAAGACTTCAGATCTGAAACTCAAACAAGAAAATCTCAGGAGTCGGCCGACCGGCACTTGCAAACTGCTTCTGCTTCGGGCACCGCGTGGCAAGACAGACTGGAGAAAATGGCGTTGGCTGCTTCTTTTATTACCCTGACGACCTGATGTCAGGGAAGGGGCGACAGCAGCCGACGCAGGACCCAAGACTTTGGAATTCAGGCCGGCTGAGGGCAACCTGCCAGCAGGATTACCCAAATGTAATGACTGCAACAGTGAAACACGAACATCTGATAATGCAAGTAGCCTGCTTTGAAGTGGTGGTGTATTCTGCAAGATTCCCAGATTGGGATATGCAGGTAAGCCTCTTAAGTCTAGAGTTTCCAATCGGGCGTCTTTGCCTAGCATAGGTAGTAACTGTTTAAGAGTCAGCATCTTGAATTTTGGAATGTCCAGAAATGTATTTAGAGTGGATAAGTCCAGAATTGGACGCCATGATTTGTCTTTTCTGGATACCTGGAAAAGTCTTGAATAGAAACGTTGTCCCTTTTCCTCTTCTGGTACTGGCTGAATAGCCCCCAAATTCATGAGGGACAGAACTTGTTTCTGGGCCTCTGCCCACTGATTTGGAGGCAGATCTGCCCATCCATTTGGGATTGGTAATGTGTGGAAACGAAATCTGTATCCCTGGGATACTATATTTAAAACCCATTTGCCCTGGGTAATCAGTTGCCAGTTTCGTGCATGAAGTGCCAGTTTCCCCCCCAAAGGGGCGGCCAAAGGGTAAGTGCTTGGTGATTGTGGAGGAAAGTCATTGAGACTGTTTACCATAGGGAGGTGCCTTGTTGCTTCCAGATTTGGAGGTGGAGGCACCCCATTGTTTTGTTCTAAAAGTTCCTTGTGACTGAAACCTGGAGCCTTTGGAATGTCTGGATGACATTTGACTTGAGCGGCTCTTGAGGGAACTGTAAAGGATCAGTTCTTAGTAGGCCAGTGCCTACTAAATCTGGGAGGCTGCACTTGTACGAAATCTTTCACAGTTTGCATAGATTTAGCTTCATCTTCCATCTTTTTTAAAACTTCTTCAGCCTTAAGAGACTGTCCTGTTGTAAAGAAGCATCCAACAATTTTACTTTAACATGGTCAGGCAGATTTTACTCTGAGCCAAGCATGCCTCATCACAGATCCAGTTACAGCAGCCCTGCAAGACGCCTCCAAAGAATCAAAACCACATTGCAAAGTATATTTTCCAACTTGGTTCAGCTGAATGTAATAAATCCTGCAACTCTATTTTCCACAAAGAGATCAACATCTTGTTTAAGTAGTCCCATGACATGCTGTTGATATTTAAACATATGAAATTGACAGTTTAAGCCCTGATTCCCAAGGTTGCAGATGTGTAAACCTTCTTACCCCATCTATCCAGCGCCCTAGAATCTCTATCAGAAGGGATAGGATTTTTAGCAGTAGAGGCCTTAATGCCCTTGGGACCCTAAGAAATGGTTTCAGGATCAGCAATAGGGTTTTTGAAAAGGAATTTGTGGGAGTCAGGACCCCTGTAGTATCTCTGGCTGGCTTACTAGGAGCTGGAGGCAGAATCATAAACATCAGCAATGTCAAGAACAGGAGGTATAGCTAAAGACCTATGCTGAGGGAGAAGAAAATCCCTAAGGTCTCTTTTTGATTCAGAGCAATCCTGACTTTCTCAGTGGAAATGTTCCCTTAAGGTATGTAAAGTTTCTCTAAAAGAGAAATCCTCAGGGGGAGAAGCAGAAGGGATGGAATCTCCTGCATCAGAATCCTCATAATTAGGTATAGATAAAACCTGTTCAGTAGAAGAATCAGAAAAAAATAAATTCCTAATCTGAAGAGTCATAGTCAGTGCCTTGCCTAGGCCTCTTAGCAGGAGAGGGTTGACTACCCCTGATCAAGGTAATTAAATCTTCAGCCATTTTGATAATTTTTTGGCATTGGGACCTACACACATGGCCCAAGCGTTGTTATTTTAGACAGAGGTAGATTATGGTCTTAGTTTTGAAGATGGCATCAGTTTAATAAACAAATCTTTAGGACTGAAAATACACTCAGAAGCCGGTGCCTGCACAGCAGCTTCGGACCCATCTAAGGTAGAGACATCCACGGGTTCAATATTTAAAGCATCTCAGTAGAGGCCTGCGAACCAAAAGTAGCGGGTATCAGGGGCTGCAAAAGCGACTCACTGAGTACCAGCGAACTAGCGATTGGCTGAGAAGCAGTCAGTTTTGGACCTCGACTGTCTGCCTTTTTCTTTGCGTTTTTTAGGTATTCTGGTAGTCGGATTGCCAACAGACGTCATTTCTGAATTGTTAAATCGTGAACCAAAATATTTAGAAGCAAAAATATACTGACGTTTAATAGTGCATTGATTAAATCTAGCACAAAACCGACAGCAAGGTACGTTATGATCAGGACCTAGGCAAGGAATACAGTACAAATGAAAATCCTTATGAGGTATTTGCTTCCCACAAGTAATGCAATTATTAACTGTTACTGACATCGGTAAGGAGCAAGAAAAAGTTTCCCTAACGGGGCACTTAGCTTTTAGTTGAAGACTTCGGTATGAAACTCAAACGAAAATTTCAGAGGTCGGCCGACTGGCACTTGCGAACTGCTTCTGCTTTGGGCACTGCGTGGCAAGAAAGACTAATGTAATAGCGTCCGCTGCATGTTTTATACCCCTAACGTCATGGAAGAAGGGACAGCAACTAACACAGGACCCAATACTTTGTTAATCAGGCCGACTGAGGGCAACCTGCCAGCAGATTACCCAAATGTAATGACTGCAACAGTGAAACACGAAGCACATCCAGGACTGCAACAGCAAATACACTCTAACATCTACATTTATGGTAAGTTTACACAACTGTACTATGATGTTAGTGTGTTTCACTGTTGCAGTCATTTGGGTAGATGCCCAAAGCTAAGGTTGGGAGGAGAACTTAAATAGAATTAGGACCAGCTATAAGGCCTTGCAAGACTGCAGTGGCAAAACCAGCTCTAGATTTAGAGAAAATTGGCAAATGATGATGCTTGGTGAAAGTATGTACAGAACTCCAGGTAGCAGCTTCTAGGATGTCCCTGGTAGGGACGCCCCTGAGAAAGGCTGTAGAGGTAGATGCAGCCCTGGTTGAATGGGGTCTGATGCCCCGTAGGATAGGTTTTCCATGGTGCTTATAGCAGAAATTAATGCAGTGGCCTATCCATTTTGAAATAGTTTGCTTTGAAACAGCTTTCCCCTCTGTCCCTGCAGCAAATGCCACCAGCAGTTGTTCAGATTTCCTTTGAGGTTTAGTCCTGTCGAAGTAGAATTAAGTTGCCTGTGCACATATAAGGAGTGCAGCATCAGTTTCCCTTTATTCTGTGGGTTAGGAAAGAAGGTATGCAAATGAATGGACTGATTAAGAGCCACACTGGATACCACCTTGGGCATGAAGGAGGGATTGGTTCTGAGGGACACCCTGTCCGGATGAAAGATGATGAAAGGCTCCACTGCAGTAACAGCCTGTAATTCAGATACCCTTCTTGCAGAAGTGATTGCTAAAAGGAAAACTGTTTTCCAGGAAAGGAATTTTAAATCTGCAGTAGCAGCTGGCCCGAAAGAAGGAAGAGGCTCGAAAGGAGGAAGAGCGAGTTTCTCCAAGACAAAGTTAAGGCCCCATGCTGGAGTTGGAGCTCTCCTGGGTGGCCTTACATTTTTGGCCCCTCTGAGGAACTGCTTGAGCAGTGGGTGAGAGAAGAGGGGAGGCTCTATGCTATAATGAGCTGAAATGGCTGAGGCATGAATTTTGATGGAGGAAAAGGACAAGCCCTTATGAAGGATCTCAGTTAAATATTGCAGAATCTGAGGTAAATTGGCCACTGCTGTGCTCATCCCTTGAGATTGGTTCCAGGTACAAAATCTTTTCCATTTTGCAGCATATGATTTTCTTGAATCAAGCCTCCTAGCCTCTAAAATGATATCCATCACTGATTTACTGAGAGGTGGTAAAGGCGAGATTAGGTAATTAGCCAGGCTGCTAGGTTCAGGGTTTGCAGCTGAGGGTGCAGAATCTGTTTCTCCTGCTGAGACAACAGGAAATGAGTCTGAGGCAGGTGCCATGGGGCCAAGCGTGACACTGCACAGGAGGGGGTACCAGTGTTGGCGTGGTCAGTCTGGTGCAATTTAAGATCGCCCTTGGCTTGTCCTGTTTGATCTTTAGTAGTACCTTGGAGAGCAGAGGCAGAAGAGGAAATGCATAACCTTTTTTCCAGCTGAAGGATAGAGCATCCACTTTTTAAGCAAGTTTCTGGGGAATCCTTGTGCAAAATTTGTCCAATTGATGGCTCTGGGGGAGGCAAACAGGTCTATATCTGGACTCCCCCATTTGCTTGCCAATATGTTGAAAATCCTTGGTTCCAGTTTCCACTTGTGTGGGTCCATGAGGTTTCTGTTTAGTCCATCTGCCAGTGTATTTAGTTTTCCTGGCAGGAATTGAGCTTGTAGATTCACCTGGTAGCTCAATGCTGTGTTCCACAATGCCATGGCTAGTCTGCAGAGGGGGTAGGAGAGTGTGTACCCCCGAGCTTGTTTATGTACCACATGACCGTGATGTTCTCAGTCTTTACCATTAGTTGTCCTGGAAGAATGTGGTCCTTGAAGACTGTCAGAGCATTCTGTACAGCTAACGTTTCCTTTTGATTTATGTGTAGGTGCATTTGACTTGGGTTCCATTTGCTCTGAATGCACTTCCCTGCCAGGTGAGCCCCCCCATGCATAATCTAATGCATCTGTTGTCAAAGTTTGGGCGGCAGGGGGTAGGGTGAATGGTAGACCCCTGTTTTGGTGGCAAGCCTCTGCTCACCAAAGGAACTCTAGGAGTAGGCAAGGTATGATAGAAATCATTGCTTCTAGATCCTGTGAATGTTGACACCATAGGCTTTTGAGATACCATTGCAGTTTCCTCATATGCAGTCTTGCATATGGAATTAGAAGAATGCAGGAGGCCATGAACCCCAAGGCTTGCAGTATTTGCCTTGCAGATAACTGGGTTTTTGTGGCCACTTGTTTGAAGTGGGTTGTCAAAAGAATCCGTTTCTCTGGCATGAGGAAAGCCATCTGGGAAGTTGTATTCAAGCTTGCTCCCAGGAATATAATTTGCTGACAGGGTACCACGTGTGATTTCTTTTCATTTATGATGTACCCCAGACAAGTCAGTACCCTTTAAACAAAGGCCAGATTCAAAAGTATGTCCTGGCTTTCTGCCTGAATTAGACAAATGTCCAGGTATGGATATATCTGGATATTTCTTTGCCTGCTTTGTGAATACCCTGGACACAGTAGATAAGCCAAAGGGCAGTGCAGAGAACTGACAGTGCATGTAGCCTGCTTTGAAGCATAGGTATCTTCTGCAAGACTCCTTGATCGGGATGTGCAGGCATGCTTCTTTTAAGTCTATTGTTGCCAACCATGCATCTTTGCCTAGCATAGGAAACAGCTGGGGAAGACTCATCTTGAATTTTGGAATCACCAGAAAGGTATTTAGAGTAGAAAGGTCCAGGATAGGACGCCATGTATTGCCTTTTCTGGGTACCAGAAAAAGTCTCAAATAGAAACCTTGTTCCATTTCCTCTTCTGGTACCAACTGAGTAGCCCCCTTGCTTAAGAGAGAGTACTTGATTTTGGGCCTCTGTCCCCTGATTTGGGGGTAGATCTGGCCACCCGCTTGGTATTCGTAAGGTGTGGAAGTGAAATCTGTATCCTTGGGACACTATTTAAAACCCATTTGTCCTGGGTAATGAGTTCCCAGTTTTTGGCCTGCAGACCAATCTTTCCGCCTAAAGGAGCATTCAGCTGAAAAGTGCTTGGAAGTTTTAAAAGAAGTCATTGAGACAGTTTTCCATAGGGGGAGTCTTTCTACTCCCTGGTTTGGGTGTGGAAACTCCCCACTGCTTAGTCTTGTGTGTTCCCTGGGCCTGAAACCTGGGGTTTCTGCTGTCTGGGTTTGGCTTGAGAAGACCTGGAAGGGGCTGGAAATGACCAATTCTTAGAGGGCCAGTGCCTACTAAATCTAGGAGGCTGAACTTGTAAGAAATCTTTAATAGTTTGCATAGATTTAGCTTTATCTTCCATCTTTTTAAGAACTTCCTCAGCCTTGTTGCCAAACAAGCGGTCCTGACTTAAGGGAGCATCCAATAATTTAGCTTTAACATGATCAGGCAAAGACTGCTCTTTAAGCCAAGCATGCCTTCTGAGCACAGACCCAGTAACAGCAGCCCTGCAAGAGGCCTCTAATTAATCAAATCCACATTGCAAAGTATGTTTTCCAACCTGTTCAGCAGAATGTATTAAATCTTGTAATTCGTTATTTTCCGCAGTCAGGAATCAACATTTTCTGTTTAAGCAATGGAATAACATGTTGCTGATACTTTAACATATGAAACTGGCAGTTTAAACCCCTAATGGCCAAGGTTGCAGAAGTGCAAACCTTCTTACCCCATCTATCCAGCGCCCTGGAGTCTATCAGAAGAGATATGATTTTTAGCAGTAGAAGCCTTAATGCCCCTGGGTCCCTGTGAAATAGTCTCTGGATCCGCAATAGGGTTTTTAAAGAGGAACTTGCGTGCATCAGGTACCCTGTAATATCTGTCATGTTTTCTCGGAGCAGGAGGCAAAGAATCAGGGGCCAAAATATAATCCGAAAAAGCAACTATGTCTAGTACAGGAGGAATAGTTAAAAGGCCTATGCTGAGGCAGGAGTAAGAAATCCCTAAGCCTCTTTTTTTAATCAGAAAAATCCTAGTTTTCCCAGTGGAAATGCTCCCTTAGAGTACGTAAGGTTTCACCAAAAGAAAAATCCTCTGGAGGGGAAGCAGAGGGAATAGAGTCCTCCGCATCAGAATCCTCAAAAGTAGATAAGGCAAATCCAGATCATCAGAATAATCAGAAAAATAAGAATCCTGGTCAGAAGAATCAAACTTCAGTCCTAGGTCTCTTAGAAGGGGGGAGGGTGGCTTCCCCTGATTAGAGTTATAAGATCTTCAGCCATTCTTATTTGTTTTGTAGGCAGAGAGGCCTGAGCATGCAGCCTGGGCGTCAGTTTTTTAGGCATGATTCGAGATTTAGGCCTAAATGAAGGAGGAGTCGGTTTAATATGCAAGTCCGTAGGCCTGAATACACCTCAGAAGCCGGTGCCTGCACAGCGGCTCCGGACCCATCCAAGGTAGACACATCCGCAGGTTCCATAGATGAAGCATCTCGTGGCATACCGGACTACGAATGGATCTCAGTAGAGGCCTGCGAATCAGAAGTAGTGGGTATCAGGGGCTGCGAAAGCACCTCACGGAGTACCGGCGAACTGGCGACTGGCTTAGAAACGTAAGCAGTTTTGGACCTCGGCAGCCTGTCTCTATCTTTGCATTTTTTCGGAATCGCGGTAGTCTGATGACTAACCGACGACATTTCTGGATAATTAAACAGAGAATAAAAATATTTAGAGGCGAAAATATACAGACGATGGATAGTGCGTTGAGCACAAAACCGAAAGCAAGGTACATTGTGGTCAGGGCCTAGGCAAAAAATACAGTACGAATGAAAATCTTTGAGGTATTTGCTTTCCACAAGTAATGCAATTATTAACTTAGTTTACTGAGATTGGTAAAGAGCAAGAAAAAGTTTCCCTAACGGGGTACTTAGCTTTAGTTGAAGACTACAGATCTGAAACTCGAAAACTAAATTTTCATGAGTCGGCCGACCAGCACTTGCAAACAGCTTCTGCTTCGGGCACCGCACGGCAAGAAAGACTGATGTAATGGCATCAGCTACATGTTTTATACCCCTGACTACCTGACGTCATGGAAGATGAGACAGCAACCAATGCAGGACCCAAGACTTTGATAATCAGGCCGACTGAGGGCTACTCCAACAGTGAAACACGAAGAACATCTGTACTATGTTCTTCATGTTTCAATGTTGCAGTCATCACACTTGGGTAGATTCCCAAAGCTGAGGAAGGGTGGAGGCAGCCAAGAAGTATTAGGGCTGGCTAGCAGGCCTTGTAAGACTGCTGTAGCAAATCTAGCTTTGGATTTAGAAAAGATAGGCAAGTGGTAATGCTTGAAGATGTGTACCAAGCTCCAGGTTGCAGCTTCCAGGATGTCCCTAGTAGGGACACCCCTAAGAAATGCTGCAGAGGTTGAGGTAGCCCTACTGGAATGGGTTTTGATCCCATGTAGGGTAGGTTTTCCACGGTGTTTGTAGCAGAAATGGATGCAGTGTGCGACCCATTTGGAGAAGGTTTGCTTTGAAATGGCATTTCCCTCTGCCCCTGTAGCAAAGCTGACTAGCAGCTGCTCTGATTTTCTGAAAGGTTTAGTCCTGTCAAGGTAGAACCTAAGCTGCCTGTGCACGTCCAAGGAATGCAGGATCCTTTCCCCTTTATTCTGAGGATTAAGAAAAAGGTTGGTAAATGGATGGATTGGTTTAAAGTCACACTGGACACCACCTTGGGCATAAATTATGGGTTAGTCCTGAGGGAAACACTGTCCGCATGGAAGATAATAAAGGGTTCCACAGCCATAAGGGCCTGCAGCTCAGACACTCTTCTTGCTGAAGTGATGGCTAAAAGTAAGGCTGTTTTTCAAGAGAGGAATTTTAACTCTGCTGTAGCAGCAGACTCAAATGGGGGAAAGCATGAGCTTCTCCAATACAAAGTTAAGGTCCCAGGCTGGAGTGGGAGCTCTCCTTGGGGGTCTTAAATTGTTGGCTCCTCTCAGGAATTGTTTGACCAGAGGGTGAGAGAAGAGGGATGGGCTCAGTATTGTAATGAGCTGAGATGGCAGAAGCATGAATCCTAACTGAAGAGAAGGATAGGCCTTTGTGGAGCAGTTCTGCTAGATAATCTAGGATTAGAGGTAAGGCGGGCATGGTTGTGTCCTTCCCGAGACTGGTGCCAAGAACAGTATTCTTCCACTTTTCTGAATAGGATTTCCTAGTACTAGGCCTCCTGGCCTCAAGAATGACATCCAGCATCTGTTTGCTGAGGGTTGCTGGAGATGTATTCAGGGGATGAGCCAGGCTGCTAGGTTCAGGGTATGCAGCTGAGGATGCAAAATCTGGCCCTCCTGCTGGCACAGCAGGGAAGGGGTCTGAGGCAGGTGCCAGGGTAGCACTACTGTCAAACTGCATAAAAGTGGGTGCCAGTGCTGGCATGGCCAGTCTGGTGCAATCAGGACTGTCCTTGGCTTGTCCTGTTTGATCTTGTCGTACTTTTGAGAGGAGGAGCAGAGGGGGAAGGCATAGATTGAGAGGCTTCCCATGTAAAAAATAGGGCATCCACTTTCCATGCTTGGCTGTGAGGAGTTCTGGTGCAAAATCTCTCAATTGATGGTTCTGGGGGGAGGCAACGAGGTCCATGTCTGGTATCCCCCACCTGTGGATCAGAATCTTGAATGATATGGGTTCCAGTTTCCACTCGTGTGGGTCCATTAGATTTCTGCTTAAGTCGTCTGCCAGTGAATTTAGTTTGCCTGGCATGAACTGATCTTGCAGGTGCACTTGACTGCTCAAGACTGTGTTCCACAGAGCCATGGCTAACCGGCAGAGTGGGAAGGAATGAGGTCCCCCCTGTTTATGTATCACATAACTGTGGTGTTGTCTGTCGTAATCAAGAGTTGCCCTGGAAGGATAAGGTATTTGAAGTGCATTCTTTACAGCTAACATTTATTTTTGATTTAAATGCAGGTGCATTTGTTTTGGGCTCCATTCGCCTTGAATGCATTTGCCTGCCATGTGAGCCCCCCCATGCATAGTCTGATGTGTCTATCAGGGTTTGGGCGGTGGGGGGTGAAAGGGAGTCCCTTGTTGTGGTAGCAAGCCTCTGCCCACCAAAGGAACTCCATCCTTAGGCAAGGAATGATGGGAATCATTGTTTCCAGGTCCTGAGAATGTTGACACTAGACACTTATATGCAGTCTTGCATATAGAATTAGTAGAATGCAAGAGGCCATGAACCCTAGGGCTTGCAGCATTTTTTTTCAGACAGCTGGGTTTGGGTGGCCAGTAGTTTGAAATAGCTTGTCAAATAAACCTGTTTTTCTGGAGTGAGGAATGCCATCTGGGAAGTTGTGTTCAAGCTTGCTCCCAGGAATACAATTTTTTGGCTGGGTACCAGATGTGATTACTTTTCGTTGATGGTATACCCCAGAGAAGTTTGAAGTCTCTTTACAAATGTCAGGTACTGAAGTAGCAATTCCTGACTATCCACCTGAAATCAGGCAGTTGTCAAAGTATGGATAAATCTGAATTTTTCTCTGCCTGCAGGATGCAATTGCTGGAGCCAGGCATTTTGTGAATACCCTGGGCGCAGCAGACAAGCCAAAGGGAAGTGCAGAAAACTGCAGGATTCCTTTATGGGGGTGTGCAGATAAGCTTCTTGTAAGTCTAGGGTGACCAGCCAGGAGTCCTTGGCTAGCATAGGAAGCAGCTGTTGGAGAGTAAGCATTTTGAATTTTGGAACCACCAGGAAGGTGTTGAGAATTGACAGATCCAGGATAGGGCGAAAAGAGTTTTCTTTTCTGAGCACCAGAAACAGTCTGGAGTAGAAACCCTGTCACCTTTGCTCTGTTGGAATAGGTTGAATAGCCTTAATACTCAGAACAGAAAGTACTTGCTTTTGGGCCTCTGCCCAATGGTTTGGGGGGAGGTCGGGCAATCCGCTTGGGGTTGGCAGTGAGTGGAAGTAGAATCTGTATCCCAGGGATACAATGATATAAAGACCCATCTGTCCTGGGTAATGTACTCCCAGTTTTTTGCATGCAGGGCGAGTTTTTCCTCCTAGGGGTGCAAGTATTTGGGCAAGGCTGGGAAAGGATGAAGGACAAGTCACTGTGAACTTTTTCCATAGGAGGGTGGCTTACCACTCCGTGTTTTTGAGGTGGGAGCACTCCATTGTTTACATCTGTGCATACCCTGAGATGTAGTCTTGGTCTTGCTGCCCCTGGGTTTGGACTGAGGTCTGGGAGGGACTGGAAAGGACCAGTTTTTTGAATGCCAATCTAGGTGGCTGTACCTGTAGGAAATCTTTAACAGTTTGCATAGATTTAGCTTCTTCCTCCATCTTAAAAACAACTTCTGCTTTAGTGCCAAACAAACCTTCTTGGTTTAATGGAGCATCTAGTAATTTTGCTTTGACATGGTCTGGCAAGATTTGTTCCTTTAGCCAAGCATGCCTTCTAAAAACAGATCCAGTGACAGCAGCCCTGCAAGATGCTTCTAAAGCATCAAAACCACGCCGCAAAGTATGTTTTTCAACTTGGTTTGCAGAATGCATTAACTCTTGTAAATCTTTATATTCTGTACAATCATGAATCATAATTTTTGTTTAATTAGTTCAATAATATGTTGCTGGTACTTCAACATATGAAACTGGCAATTGAAAACCCTGACGGCAAGAGTAGCAGGTGTATACCCTTCTTTCCCCATCTGTCTAAAACCCTAGAATCCCTGTCCGAAAAGGTACGTTTTTTTGGCTGTAGTAGCCTTAATGCCTTTAGGTCCCTGGGAAATGGTCTCTTGATCGAGAGTAGGATTCTTAAATAGAAATTTGTGAGAGTCAGGTACGCTGTAGTACCGGTCAGGTTTTCTAGGAGCTGGTGGCAAAGTATCAGGGTTAAGACTGGATTGCATGAAGACATTTACAATTTCCAGAACAAAAGGGATGGCTAGAGGCCTGTGCTGAGGCAAGTTTAAAACTTCCCCGAGTCTCTTTTTGGACTGAGGGTAGTCCTGGCACTCCCAGTGGAAATGCTCTGAGGGTATGCAGGGTTTCACCTAAAGAAAAAACCTCTGGTGGGGAGGCATAGGGAATGGAATCCTCTGCATCAGAATACACATATGTAGATAAGGGTATGTTCCTGGTAATCTGAGGGGTCAGAGTAATCGGACTCACGATCTGAAGAATCAGAAGAAAAATCAATTCTGTGTCTCTTAAAGGGGGAAGGTTGGCTTCCCCTAATTAAAGTAATAAAGTCTTCAGCCATTCTAAACATTTGTTTCTGTGGGATGGGAACTTGAGAATGTGCTATGGTCGTCTGTTTCCTAGGCGTAGTGTGAACTCTGGGCCTGAGAAATTCGGTAGTTTTAGTCTGAAACGAAGCAGTCTGTTAAATACGAACACGAAGATTTGAATACACCCTCAGAAGCCGGTGCCTGCACAGCGCCTCTGGACCCATCCAAGGTAGAGACATCCGGAGGTGCCACAGTTGAAGCATTTTGCGGCATACCGTACTCCAAATGGGTCTCAGTAGAGGCCTGCGAATCTGTAGAAGTGGGTATCAAGGGCTGCGAAAGCGCCTCACTTGAGTACCGGCGGAATGGCGACTAGCTTAACGGAAGTTTTGGACCTATGCAGTCTCTCTAGCCTTACGTTTTCGGAAGATTGGTAGTCGGATGGCTTAAAGCCATTTCAGAATACGGAGAATGAGTGTGAAAGAATTTAGCGACAAAGATATCCTGATGAATGGTTCAAGTGTTGAACAGGGCACAAGATAGACAGCGAGAAATGTCGTGGTCTGTGCCTAAACAGGTGACGCAGTAAGAATGAAAATCTCTGTGAGGTATTTGCTTTCCACAGGCAAGACAATTGTTAACTTTTTCTGACATTGGTTAAAGCAAGAAAAAAGGATCCCCAACAGGGTATTTAGCTTTAGAAGACTTCAGGTCTGAAACTCACGAGAATTTCAGGTAGCGGCCGACCGGCACTTGCAAACTGCTTCTGCTTCGGGCTCCACTTGGCAAGAAAAGCTGATGTAATGGCTTCAGCTGCATGTTTTATACCCCTGACGACAAGTCATGGAAGAAGCAACAGCATCTGATGTAGAAATCCCACAACTCTGGTATTCAAACCGACTGAGGGCTACCTGCAGGCAGATAACCCAAGTGTGAGGACTGCAACAGTGAAACACAAACATCAGATGATGCTCATTTGGGGCAGTGAGAAGCCAACTGTTGATATATGGCAAGACCTAGATCTCCAGTAGGCTCAGGTGCACTGCTGCAAATACCATGATCTTGGTAAACACCCCTGAGGCTGTGGTGAGACCAAACAGCAGAGCTCTGAATTGGAAATGTTTGGCTCCCAACCAAAAGCAAAGAAATCTCATGGACTGCTTCATTATTTTGATGTGAATCAAAGCATCCGGAAGATGTATAAAGCATATCCAATTATTCTCCCTCAACAGAGGCAAAATGGACTGGACAGTGTTTATCCAGTATTTTACCAATTTCATGAATTAGTGTAAGTGACTTGGATCCCCAGTCGTCTTTTGGCACTAAAATGAATCTGGAATAAATTCCAGAGTCTAACTGGTCATGGGGGATCAGTTGGATGACTCTTCTAGCAGCTTTGAAAATGTCTACGGCTGCTAACTTCCACTGACAGGGTGGCTCAATGGGGCTTTCTAAAAGGGAACTGAATAGCCTCTGGATATTATCCTTAGCACCCATGAATATGACATCAGGTTTTGCCAGGCTTGTGTGTGTAAGGAGAGATGACCCCTTGACTTGACTCCAATTTGGGGGTGATAAAAGGCTCTGAGAAACTACCTCAAAAATGCTGATTTTGCAGTTTGCCTCTGCAGGTCATCAAGTTAAAATTACCACCACCACCACCCCCTGCCACAGGAAGGTGTGTGACCTTGGGAGTTATGGAAAGAACTCTGATTTGTGGAACCACATCTTCTTCCCAGATCTCTTGCCCTAGAGAATGTTTTTTTAAGGGTGGAGAATTGTACTCCTTCAGAGAACAGTCTTGCCACCCTGCTTCATTCCTGGTGAGTGTTTCCTTGACTTCAGGTCCAAAATAAGGTGAACCATCAGACAGCATTAACGGATGATTTGAAGCCTTCCATGAAGTCGCACAGTTGCATTCAAACATGTCAGAGGCATGGTGATGCTGGTATCTTTCTCTAGCTGTGCCATCAGCTGTGTTCGATCATGGACACATGGCCACATTAAAAGGCGATTGTACGGTGGAAAGCTGGGAGTCCACTGTCTTGTGAACATCTAGTGGCAATTCCCCTATGAGGGACATGGGCATCTACTGTCAAATGTCTCTGGAATCTTGTAAGGTAAGCAATATAGTTCAGCTAAGGGCAAAAGTTGCTGACTCATAGATCTGCTTTGAATCTGTTCATCGCCCTAGATTCTCTATTGGGAATAAGAACAGAAGAACTTTCTTCAGACGCATCTTTTTTTTGCTGTTGCCACCATCATAGTATCTACAGGTGGACCCTTACTCCAGTGCTTTTTGTCAGACAGGGCAGATAGAATGCAATCAACATTCTTTAGCATGGGGTCCGCCTCATCAGGGCCCTTCCACACCCATTGAGACATTTGATCATTAAGAGGAAAAATGTGGGGTACCACCCAGGATGAGTCTGGAACCAAAGACTTCCAAGAATATGATCGCATCCAGCAGGTGATCTTGGGATGTCCAACCCCCTCCCTGTTTCATTAATTCTAGACTGTCCCCAAAGGAGACACCTTCAGAAAGGGAGAAAGGGGAACCCTCTCCTTCCTCCAAGTTGGTATCTTCTGTGAAAAACTCTAGTGAGGATTCTAGATGCTTTTTACTTGCACATCAATTTTCTGGGAACACCTTTCTTGGGGTTCAGCAGAAGGGTCACAATCAGACAGAAAACTGACCAAACAGACTTCAGATGCCCTCGGTGCCAAATGTCCCTATATGACCAGATAAAAAGGTGAAGCAGCAGAGTATTAGATGTGCAACCTAGGGAATTATGGGTAGGGGACAAGGTCAGAGCTCTGGGACCAATAAGCTTTGAGATAGTTGCCAAGGTCCGATCAAGTCAGATATGACAACCCACACGTTTGAAGGGGTGAAAAATAGGCAACATTGGATCGGTCACAACCAACACAGTCAATGGCATGTTATACAAAACTATAGTTATGAAAAGAAAATGGGGTCATTTTAAACTTTATTTTTCTTGACTCAGGCTAGATAAGCCCATCCATTCATCTGCATTGTGTGTGATAAATGTACTTGGATCATCATTTTTGCAACTCCAGTTCAATTACAGTAAAATATATTTGGACTACATTTGTGATCTGGTTCACTGATAGCATTCTTAACCACTTTGTAGTAATATTTCCAATTCTAAAAGGAAAACAGCAAGACATTCAAAAATGCGTTCACATACCCATTATTTCATTAAATAACCACAGAAATATGCAGGGCATCTGAATTGATACCCTTAAAGAGCACAGATTAATCCCACCACATTGCTTTTTTCAACTAATCAGACTTCTATTACAGCAGTACTAAAATGTAAACAAATATGCTTAAAGGGACAGTCCCAGAGACTTTGTTTTGATTCTGGTCATTACTTACATTTTCAGTCTGGCTTTGTGTGTGTCCCAGCTTTGGCTGCGGGGGGGGGGGGGGGGGGTCGGGAAGGGGTGCTTACAGGAATTTTCAATGATCTTAGTCAAAATCCATCTCAAACTGCAGTTGTACTCAACAGCTCTGAGTCATTCATTAGTTTCATATGTGCTTTTTATCCTCAGAGAAAAGTAGCCTTTCAGGAATTTTTATGACCTATCAGGAAAGCATATGAGCAATGCAAAGCTAAAACTTTAGCAATAAGAAGTTATGCACTTACCGTAAGTTGGCATCTATGTTGTCCTTCATTCTTCTACACAAACAGGATTGGATCCAATCCCTGGATCTGACTCAGCCGCATACACAAAAGACTTAAGATCCAACTCTCGAACTTCTGCTACCTATAATGCTCTATTCTATCCCCACCTCCTCAGATACAGTTGGCTGCCTTATCTCCCAATTTACACCAAAAATAGATGCAAGAAAAAGTTAGGGCTCAAAGCTGTAACTGAAAGGTTCCAATACAGTGTAACAGATACTTCTAGGAGAGACAAGGCTGGGGGATGGACAGGAAAGAAAGTTAGTAAGAATGAAAATGCAAATCACAGATGACAATTTAATGGCAAGTGCATAACTTCTAAACCTGATGTTTTTTCCATTCTTCCTCACAAATGGGAGAATCCCCAGTTACGCAGCCCTCTGGAGGCCCTCACAGAAGAAAATGCCACAGCACGGTTGAACCAAATGAAGCACTGCTTCTGGAGACAGTGTCCAATTTGTAATGTACAACAAAAGTGAGAGTTTTTGACCAAGTGGCTGCAGCACAAATATTAATGGAAGTCCTTGAATAAAAGGCAGATGACGTAGCCTTTGAGAGTGGAGTGGGTTCTAGGAGGTCATGGCAAATCTAATCCATTTTGAGAATAAACCTGTGACAAAAGGAAATACTGCCAGCACAGCTACCTGGAATTTTGTAAATTTACGTCATTTGTGATTATCAACATGATTTATATAAGATGCTTGTGTTATAAATGTATTACTAAATATATTTAAACCTTCCATTGTGGCTAATCTGTGTAGAGATATTTAAGTTTTGAGAGTACTTGCATATTTGGTGACACTGTCGGCCACTCCTAATAGCCATGCTCTTGGTCAAACTACCATTTGTGTTAGTATTAATATCACAAAGTAAAACTGGACACCCTTTAAGGGCTCTAAAGTAGCTGATAAGGAGTGACTGGTAGCAGTGGTAACTACCTTACAGTCTGGGCAGAAGGGGCCACAGCTAGTAAACCTGTGCCAGCCTTTCCCTGGTGTGTGTGCGCGTGTAAATCAAACTTCAAAGAGTGTCAGCTACTTGGGCAGGGGCATGAAGCACTGGTTGGACACACTGCTGGAGATCATGAATTGTTCACCCACCTGAGATCTCAACTCTACAGCTGTGCCAGTAGAGTGTCTTATTGGGGATCTGGAGAAAGAGGGAGAAACCATCCCCAGACTGATTGTGGTCTGTGTGCGCTCTTAAGAAAAACTGCACCGGTTGCAGAGAGCTGCATCTGGAAACACTGTGTACCAGTTATCTTCCCAGTGAACGTCCCCCCCACAGGTGCCAGTGGTGAGGATTGAGGCTCCTTAATTACTGGTCCAGTGGAGGGTCATCACAAAACCAATGAAATGCAATCAGTAATCCATATGGCTACTGTAATTTTAGATACTGCCTGACCCAACTGGTAAGCGGAAAAGGACACAAACAACTGACTTGACTTCCTGAACTGTTTTGTCCTGTTAAAGTGAATCATATATTCTTCCTTGTTTGCAAATTTTGGAAAAACTGCTAATTGTATGGACTGGTTATTACTACTCTGTCACCACTTTAGGAAGAAAAGAAAGATTGGTCTGCAGAGACACCCTGCCCTTATGAAAAATCATTTAATGAGGCTTAGCTGATACAGGCTGAAGCTTAGACAGTCTTTCTGCTGAAGTGATAGCCACAAAAGATGGTCTTCTAAGAAAAACTTCATATTGCATTTGTCTGCTGGTTCAAAGGGTTTCTGAGTTAAACCCTGAAAGACCACAGTAAGGTCCCAAGGAGGACAGGGGTCTTTCATTAGGGGTCTGAGGAGAAAGACGTCCTTTATGAAGGTTTTACACAATCTGGATTAAGTCAGAGAAAATGATTTGATTCCAGGATGGAAATCAGAAATTGCTGCCAACCGAAGCTTAAAGGACAACAATGGGATTCTATTATTAAATGCTCAACTTCTATGTCTTACTGTCCCTGCTATGAATAAACAATACAGCACTTAAAATATTTAAATTGACTTTCTCTCCACTAAAACAGTACCTTATTGTAACTGTGTTGGTTTCATAGGTTGGTACTGGGCTATCTGCCCGAAGGCATATATTAGCCCAGCCACATTGTGCGGTATTCACTGCCCCTTTAGTAGTTCCCTAGACCCTTGTACTAGCAGCTAGTACCCTTGGCCCCTATCTAGTAGTGCTGTTGGTGTGATCCCCGGTGTGAACTTTTACCCATCCACTCATCAAGGTTCCTCTTGAAGAGTGATAGTGAGGGGCTCTGTCTTATGTAGAGATCAGGACCCTGTTCCAAAGTACGGGAAGTCTCTGCAAAGGGAATCTATCCCTCCAGCATGTTCTATTCATTGTTGTGTTGAGGTTTATATCCCTAGAGCGTGTAGCTCGAGTAGATTTGGTTTTGCTAAGATGGAGCATGTTCAACAATTCTGGGTTGGACATGGCTCTGTACGTTAGAGATCACCTCTGAGACAGCGGTATACAACAGAGAACAGTCTTGGCTTTTTCAATCGTGCTGCATAGGGCAACTGTTTGAGGATAGTAATCCTCTTGGTTAGGTACCTTTGTGGTCTCTCCAGCTGCTGGAGATGTCTAGCCAGGTACATTCCAATTGGTGCATTGTACTCAATAATGGGTCTGATGAGGGAAGAGTAGAGGGGAACCATTACATCCTTAGATCTTGATGCGAACCCTTTCGTGATCAGATGGGTCACATAGGATTTTCTAACCACTTTGGCAACATGGTTATCAAAGGAAAGCTGACCATCTACTTGGGTCCCTAGATTCCTTATTTCTTCTTCAGATTTCACTTTCAAAAAACTTTGTTCCACCCTGGAAAAGTCTCCAATTCACTGATGCATCAAGGCCACTGGATACAGGCAGTTTTCTAGCCATTTCCCTGCGCAAACTGACATCACCACTATCATACTAAAAATCCACCAGTGCTGTGATGTCACAGCTCCCTGGTCCTTCCCCTACCCATACAGAAAGTAAAGGCTAGAACAAGGAAACAGTACAAGTTAAGTCTCCTGCAGTGAGCTGTCAATCGCAGTAGTTACAGCTCAAATTACCCTTAGCACTTTGACAGCTAGGGAAGTAAGTTGTGAAGGGGGTTGGGAGAAGAGTCAACGTAGTACAAATTCAAGCTTCACAAAAGACTGCAGTTTAGCCACTCAAAAAAAAACGCAGCAGTAAAAAGCACTTTGAAAGTCTGTTCTGTGGCATTGGCAGTTTGGGATTTAAGTTGCGACTGAATGGCATGAAATGTTACTTAAAACTGACTGAAAGACAGCAGTGTATGCATGTAAAATCAGTGCAGTGACAGGAGCTTTAGGAAGAAAGAGGCCTGCGTGATGTAATTTTTTTTTTTTTATTTTACAGACAAGCACTGCATTATTGGATACCTAGAGGCACACTAAACCAAAATTACTTCAAGTTGCCAGATCCATGTGGTCAGACTCAAATTATGTATAAAAATATGTAAAAACATGTAAATAGTCCCAGACTGGTGTTAAAATGTAGGAAACACCAAATCATGATGAAATAAACATGTTTGAGTCTGTGGGTGCGGTTCTCCTAGCCCCTTCTTTTAAAAGGGTTGAGAAAGAAGAATTGCTGAAGTAGTGCTGAAAAAGGGTGGCTATTTTGGTGGGAGGCGCAAACAGAAAAACATTTCCATTTGGTTCTCCAGACTTTCTTGGTAGAAGCCTTCTGGGAAGCCAAGATAATCTCTCAAACTGGACTGTATTACTGGAAGTGGAGAAACCATGTAAGTTAGTCTGAGGACGTGGACACTGGGGTGTTGAATTCTCGATGGATGAGACAGAAGATCTTGAGTGGGTTCCGGTATCCATGGAGGATATCTCAAATGAGACCAAAGAAGTGGAACCATACCTGGTGAGGCCAGAAGGGGGCAATGAGGATGACTGAACCTTTCAGCCTGCTTGCTTTGTCTAAGAACTTTGGAATCAGAGGAAGAAGGTAAGCCTACAGGAGACCCAGGGGCCAATCGACAATCAGAGCATCTCTCGGTGACTCCCCTAAAGAGGGGATCAGAGCAAAGTACTTGCTACACTTGTTGAGGGGTGCGGCAATAGGTCGCAGCAAGGCTGGCCACAAGTGGCTGAAGATCATAGTCTTTACAAACTGAGACACCACTTGTGAGGCATTAGAATGGATCTGCTGAGCCTGTCTGCTAGCATGCTGGTTTACCCCGGGATGTGTGTTGCAATGATAAAGTGGTCTGAAGTGATCACTCATTCCAAAACCCTCATGGCCCCTCTGCACAGCGGATTTGATTGGATTCCTCTTTGCCTGTTGATGTACCAGACTACTGGCATGTCTGAACTGCAATAGTACCTACAGGGAGAATGTCTTGAAATGCTTGCAACACTAGGACTGCTCATCTCTTGGAGATTGACATGCAACTTGGGTCTCCGGAGGTGACCACGTGCCTTGGACAGTTTCCCAAGAAATGCCTCCTCACCCCATTTAGGAAGTGTCCATGGTCACTGTGGCAGCTGGAGAAGGAAGTGTAAACATTCTGCCCAGAAACAAGTTGCTGGACTGAATCCACCAATGAACGACATTTGCAAATTGTGGCAAGTCTTATGGGAAACAAGGACCGACAGCACAGACCACTGTACTGCCAATGTCCACTGAAGGAGTTGCCTAAAGGATCTTGCTAGAGGGACTAGAAGTATGGCAGCTGACAGTGACAAAAAAGCTTGTAGTACTAATCTTGCTGGAAGACAGAGGTGAGACAGTACAGCCTGAACTTGATGTCTTGGTGATGTGATATGATAGAGAGGTAAGGACAACATCAGAGTTGTAGTATTTAAAGAGTCCCTAAAAATTTCAGTATCTTTATTGGGAATACGTTTGATCTGGCACAGTTTACTGACATGCTTAAGGTGTTGGAAGCCTGGAGCAAGTAGTCCCCGGCTTGGGGAAGTTGATGCTTGGATGGGGCAGTGAGGAGCCAATCGTCGAGATATGTAAACACCTGGAATTGCCAGTCTCTCAAATGAGCTGCCACAACTGCCATGCATTTGGGAAACAACTTGTGGGCTGTGGGGAGTCAAAGGCCTGTGTTCTGAATTGGTAATGACTGGCTCCCAGCTGAAAGTGTACATGTCTCCGGGATTGCCTGCCTATTTTTGTGCATTAGTACGCATCCTGGAGCTCTACAGAGCATATCCAATTGTTCTTGTGTTTAACGGGTAGGATGGACTAAACCATAACCATTCAGAACATCTTTACATACTGGTTCAAGCAGCTTAGATCCAAAATGGGTCTTGGGGTCCCGTTTTCTGGCACTAAAAAGAAGTGGGGTCCCGGTTTCTGGCACTAAAAAGAAGCGGGAGTAAGTTCCAAATAGTATCTGGTCAGGTGGGACCTCCTGTATTACCCTTTACTGAAGACTTGTCTTTCTTGCTCTGCATCTTCCATCTGACTGGGTGGAAAGTCAGGAAGTTTCCTCTTTTGGACAGGAGGAGGAAGAGGAAATGGTATGTAGTAACCTCTGGATAGGACTCTTAGCACCCATGGATTTTTTGAGAGATCTGTCCAGGTGTCTAGGTGCAATGTTACGAGCGTATTCATTGTTGCAGTCACTACATTTGGGTTATCTGCTTGCAGGTAGTCCTCAGTCGGCCTGATTAACAAAGACTTGGGTCCTGCATACGGTTGCTGTCCCTTCCTTCCATGACGTCAGGTCGTCAGGGGTATAAAACATGCATCAGACGCCATTACATCAGTTTTTCTTGTCCCAGATGTCAGCTGCCCCCCTAATGGGAAGCAATTAAATATAAAAGTACAAAGATATACCTCCAACAAAAAAGCAAATACACAAAAAGACTTTTAAGCATAGTAAAGGTAAGTAGAGGTATAGCCAAAAGAAGTTAGGGGGCTGGAGGGAGGGTAACCCAACATCTACATTTATGGTAAGTGTACACAACTGTACTATGTTCTTCGTGTTTCACTGCTGGTCATTACATTTGGGTAGATTCCCAAAGCTATGGTTGGGAGGAGGAATTTAGATAGCATTAGGGCCAGCTATAAGGCCCTGCAAGACTGCAGTGGCAAAGCCAGCTCTGGATTTAGAGAAAATTAGCAAATGATAATGCTTGGTGAAAGTATGCACAGACCTCCAGGTAGCAGCATCTAGGATGTCCCTGGGTAGGGATGCCTCTGAGAAAGGCTGTGGAGGTAGATGCAGCCCTGTTGGGAGTGAGGTCTGATCCCCTGGGGGATAGGTTTTCCGTGGTGCTTATAGCAGAAATGAATGCAACGGCTTATCCATTTAGAAATGGTTTGCTTTGAAATAGCCTTCCCCTCTGCCCTTGCAGCAAATGCCACCAGCAGTTGTTCAGATTTCCTCTGAGGTTTAGCCCAGTCCAAGTAGAATCTAAGTTGTCGGTGCACATCTTAGAAATGCAGTACCCATTCCCATTTATTCTGTGGATTGGGAAAGAAGGTTAGCAAATGAATGGACTGATTAAGAACCACACTGGATAACACTTTGGGCATGAAGGGTGGATTGGTTCTGAGGGACACCCTGTCCGCATGAAAGATGATGAAAGGCTCCATTGCCATAAGGGCCTGTAATTCTGATACCCTTCTAGCTGAAGTGATTGCTAAAAGGAAAGCTGTTTTCCAAGAAATACATTTTAAGTCTGCATTAGCAGCTGGCTTGAAAGGAGGTAGAGTGAGTTTTCTCCAAGAAAGTTAAGGTCCCAGGCTGGGGTTGGAGCTCTCCTGGGTGGTCTCAAATTCTTGGCCCCTCTGAGGAACTGCTTGAGCAGTGGATGAGAGAAGAGGAGAGGTTCTGTGTTACGACTAGCTGAAATGGCTGAGGCGTAGATTTTAATGGAGGAAAAAGACAGGCCCTTGTGAAGCATCTCAGTTAAGTATTGTAAATTCTGAGGTAAACTGGGTGCTGCTGTGCTCATCCCTTGAGATTGGTTCCAGCCACAGAATATTTTCCATTTTTCAGCATAAGATTTTCTAGTACTAGGCCTCCTTGCCTCTAAAATGATATCCATCAAAGGTTTCCTGAGGGAGGGTAAAGGAGAGATTAAGTAATTAGCCAGGCTGCAAGGTTCAAGGTTAGAAGCTGAGGGCGCAGAATCTGGTTCTCCAGACAGCAGGGAAGGAGTCTGAGGCAGGTGCTATGGAGATAACAGTGACTGCGCAGGAGGGGGTACCAGTGTTGGCATGGCCAGTCTGGAGCAATCAAAATCATCCTTGGTTTGTCCTGTGTGATTTTTAGTAGTACCTTGGAGAGCAGAGGCAGAGGGATGAAGGCATAGACTGACAGGTTGTTCCAGCTGAAGGACAGAGCATCCACTTTTCCAGGCTTGTTTGTGGGTAGTCCTTGTGCAAAATTTGTCCGATTGGTAGTTCTGGGGAGAGGCAAACAGGTCTATATCTGGGCTCCCCCATTTGCTTGTCAACATGTTGAAAAGCCTTGGTTCCAGGTTTCCACTCGTGCGAGTCCATGAGGTTTCTGCTTAGTCCGTCTGCCAGTGTATTTAATGGCAGGAATTGAGCTTGTAGGTGCACTTGGTAGCCTTGTTCCACAATGCCACGGCTAGTCTGCAGAAGGGGTAAGAATGTGTACCTCCCCCCTGCTTATGTACCACATAACAGTGGTGGTGGTGTCCGTCTTTACCATTAGTTGTCCTGGAAGAATGTGGTCCTTGAAGGCTGTCATAGCATTCAGTACAGCTAACATTTTCTTTTGATTGATATGCAGGTGCATTTGACTTGAGTTCCATTTGCCCTGAATGCACTTCCCTGCCAGGTTTGCCCCCCCCCCCTCATACACAGTCTGATGCGTCTGTTAGGGTTTGGGCGGCAGGGGGTGGTGTGAAAGTTAGTCCCTTGTTTTGGTGGCAGGCCAATGCCCACCAAAGGATCTCTAGGCGTAGGCAAGGTACGATAGGAATCATTTCTAGGTCTTGAGAACGTTGACACTATAGGCTTTTTAGATACCACTGTAGTTTCCTCATATGCAGTCTTGCATATGGAATTAGAAGAATGCAGGAGGCCATGAACCCCAAGGCTTGCAGTATTTGTCTTGCAAATGAGCAGGGTTTTTGTGGCCACTTGTTTGAGGTAGGTTGTCAAATGAATTTGTTTCTCTGGCGTGAGGTAAGCCATCTGGGAAGTTGTATTCAAGCTTGCTCCCAGGAATATAATTTGTTGACAGGGTACCAGGTGCGATTTATTTTCATTTATGGAGTACCACAGACAAGTTGGAACCTTTTGTACAAAGGCCAGATGATTCAAAAGTATGTCCTGGCTTTCTGCCTGAATTAGACAATTGTCCAGGTATGGGTATATTTGAATATTTCTTTGCATGCAAAATGCAATGACTGGAGCTAGGCACTTTGTGAATACCCTGGGCACAGTAGATAAGCCAAAGGGCAGTGCAGAGAACTGATAGTGCGTGTAGCCTGCTTTGAAGCGAAGGTATCTTCTGCAAGATTGCCTGACTGGGATGTGCAGGTATGCTTCTTTTAAATCTAGTGTTGCCAACCAGGCATCTTTGCCAGCATAGGAAGTAATTCAAGAGTCAGCACCTTGAATTTTGGAATCTCCAAAAAGGTGTTTAAAGTAGACAGGTCCAGGATAGGACGCCATGAATTGCCTTTTCTGGGTACCACGAAAAGTCTACAGTAGAAACCTTGTCCCTTTTCCTCTTCTGGTACCAGTTGAAGAGTCCCCATGCTTGAGAGAAAGTACTTGTTTTTAGGCCTCTGCCCACTGATTTAGGGGTAGGTCCGGCCACCTGCTTGGTGTTGGCAACGTCTGGAATTGAAATCTGTAACCCTGGGACACTATATTTAAAACCCATTTGTCCTGGGTAATGAGTTCCCAATTCTTTGCATGAAGAGAAATCTTTCCTCCCAAAGAGGCAGTCAGTTGATAAGTGCTTGGAAATTTTAAAAGGAAGTCATTGAGACAGTTTACCATGGGCGGGGTTCTTACTACTCCCAGATTTGGAAGTGGAGGCCCCCCACTGCTTAGTTGTGTGTGTCCCCTGGGACTGAAACCTGGGTTTTTTGTTGTGTCTGGGTTTGGCTTGAGAAGACATGGAAGGGGCTGGAAAGGACCAATTCTTAAGAGGGCCAGTGCCTACTAAATCTAGGAGGCTGAACTTGCAAGAAATGTTAGTTTGCATAGATTTAGCTTTATCTTCCAACTTTTTAAGAACTTCCTCAGCCTTGTTGCCAAACAGGCGGTCCTGATTTAAAGGAGCATCCAACAATTTAGCTTTAACATGATCAGGCAAAGATTGCTCCTTAAGCCAAGCATGCCTTCTAAGCACAGACCCAGTAACAGCAGCCCTGCAAGAGGACTCTAATGAATCAAAACCACACTGCAAAGTATGTTTTCCAACTTGTTCAGCAGAATGCATTAAATCCTGTAATTCTTTATTTTCAGCACAGTCAGGAATCAACATAATTTTCTGTTTAAGCAACCCAATAACATGTTGATACTTTAACATATGAAACTGGCAGTTTAAAGCCCTAATGGCCAAGGTTGCAGAAGTGTAAACCTTCTTACTCCATCTATCCAGCGCCCTGGAGTCTCTATAAGAAAGGATAGGATTTTCAGCAGTAGAAGCCTTCATGCCCCTGGGTCCCTGTAAAATACTCTCTGGAGCCACAATAGGATTTTTAAAAAAGGAACTTGGGAATCCTGTAATATATGATACACTAGGAACACAACTCACTGCTGAAGACGTTCTCACCAAATGCAGAAGAATAAATGAATGAATAAAAATGAGAACAGTCTCCACGAAAAGCTTCCTCAGCACAAGTAGAATCCAAAAAGTAGTCACGATAAAAATGTAAAAATCATTTAATGTAGAACAAGGAATGAGCGCTTTCACGTAGTGCTAGCTACGCTTCATCAGATACATTTACACAAAATAATTCACAAATAAATACCCAACTTTTTGGCGGGCTGATTAATTCAACTGCTTATTAACGCCTTAATTAATAATGAAGCTTGGTCCACATTACGTCAACTTCACTACATTTCATTAAAATTTACTGCAAATCAAATATTGCATATCATTTTAAAAAATTTACAATGAATACACTTGCAGAGTTTAAATAATGCAGTAATAATCACAACGTCACTCATTCAAACATCTGTTAAAAAACTCTGTTAAAAAACACTTTATGCATTGTGTATTATAGCTCGCTACTTACACATAGTATCACTCCCTAGTGGCACGTCACCTCCAAAACACATTCCATCGCTAGTTACAGATAACTGTAACTTGAAGTATACCCATCTATCTTGTGAATATATCATATTTACAAAAAGCTTGATAACAGATCAAGCTCTTAATCCAATAAGTTCCTTATTGAAGTATAGTCCATATGAAAACGTCAACATTATGCGTCATCGATTTAGAACTTAGACAAGCTTCTATTCGCAAGTCATATCACATGCTGTTAGTACGCTGGTATAGGATATCAGGAAGTAAAAAAGTATCCTTCCGGATCCTAGTGCCGCTATGTTAATCTGTAAACTAGATGTTAATCAACAGTTTGTCATCAAAGAGTGTGTTCCCTTGTATATAGCATGGAAATTTAAGCAACGCTTAATAAATACTAGCGACTATCAATGGGCAACAATACAGAGTAAAAATATGTTTTAAAATCTGATCTTCCATGATTCTTATATAAATATTCATATAAATAATAAACTCTATCTATACATAGTAGCGACTATTAATAAACAGAAGACAAAACGAAATATCATTTAGATATCTGATTATTGATCATCCTAAAATCCTAACCCAAAAATATCTGGTTTTGTGGGACATAAATATATGTCACACGGCATGGATCTACAGTCTACAAAAGATGCCATATTAGTCAAAAACCTTGGCTATCATTAGCCAGATCTATATGCTTCTTTACATATACCTTTTGCTAAGAATAGATGGCAGTGCATTCACTTTAACATTAATATGAAACTACTCACTTTGCTGCAAACCTAGTATATACATAAAATATATAAAGTATTGTAGTTAAAGTCCTGCGTTAAATGAATACATAGGACGAATAAAAAATTATTACAGAATATTTAGCAATAAAATAAATGATAAACAAAATTTTGAAAACCTTCAATTCTTAATACTTCTACACAGGATAGAAACTATAGAGGGGTCACGATAGTGGGGGCCTATATGTGACATTACCTGCGTTCAATCAACACCGGTTTTAGAGAAATGAAATTATTTAATCCTGGTGGGAGATGTGCCGCTAATTTCAGGATCTAGTATAACTCAACTTTGGCTAAAGTATTTTCAATATTGCCTCCTCTCATGGTTAGTGCGACTATTTGTAAGACTCTGAAGTTAAAGAAATGAGAATGGTATTCCTTTACATGCCTGGCTAATGCATTGGTTTCTTCCTGTTTCCGAATATCGTATAAGTGATCATAAATGCGGTCCCTCAATCTCCTCTTTGTTAAACCTACATAAAATGCTGTACAAAGGGAGCAGGTGGCCAGATACATCACATTTTTTGTGTTGCAGTCAGCATAGTGATTAGGTTTAAAAACAAAATCCATAGTGGGATGTTGATAAGCCTGTATCTTACTAAGGTTATTACACCTAGGACAATGTAAACAAGGGTATGTACCTTTACTTACTATGTCTCCCAGTGTTAAACAATTAGATTTCCTCACATTGGTGACATATTGATCATTACATAATAGCTTCTTAAGATTATTGCTATTTTTGTAGCAGAATTTAGGTGTAGAGCCTACCACATCTCTGATTTGTTTGTTCACTGTGAGAACATTCCAGTTCTTCCTTATTACTTGCCTAATACTTTCTATTTCGTTAGTATATTTGATGACATAACACATCTTATCACCATGAGTGGTGGGACCAGGGGTTACTTTCTTTCTATACCTATTCGATGGTATCAATTCATCCTTATTAACATACTCAATGTCTCCAATAATCTCCCGCCTTATTCTCCTCACCATATTCATATCATAGCCTCTATCATTAAACAGAAGTTCCATAGTATTAACTTCCTTCAAGAGGTCATGTTTGTCTTGGCAAAGTCTGGACACTCTAATAAATTGACTTGTCACTATGCCCCGAAAAGTGTATGCCGGATGCATACTATCTGGTGCTAATAACGCATTTTTCCAGACAGTTTTCCTATATAGTGTGGTCATGATTTTTCCTTCTTTGGTCAACCTCAATGTAACATCCAGAAAGTTAACTTGTTGGTGTGAGCTCTCTACTGTAAATCTTAAAAAATCTGTGGTGGTTTGTAGGTGTCTCAGGAAGCTATAAAAACTATCAGTCGTACCTTCCCAAATTATAAGAATGTCATCTACAAACCGTTTGTAGTATCTTATGCATCTCGAAGACTCATGGGTGAACAAAAACAACTTTTCCCACCAGTATACTACCAGGTTAGCATAAGTATTGGCACAGGGGGTGCCCATGGCCACCCCCCATGCCTGTAAGAAATACCCATCTCCAAACATAAAGACGTTGTTATTTAAGACTATGTCCAACAGCTGGGAAACCAGTATAATCCTGTCATTAGAAAAATGGGTTTCTTTATGCAGTAATTCCCTAATGTACTGTATCCCTGTGTCGTTAGGGATCGAGGTAAAGAGCTTTTCTACATCCATGGTAATTAGGAGATATTGTGTATTCCTCATTTCTAGGTGTAATTCCTTAAGGCTCTCAAGCAGTTGATATGTATCCTTAAGGATGGTGCAGCAGTTGTTCACTACCGGTCGTAAAATGTTCTCTAGGAAGGTCGATATATGAGCAGTTATCCAACCTTCCCCTGCTACAATCGGTCTCATTGGTATTGGCCATACCTCCTTATGAATCTTGGGAAGCCCTTTCAAAATAGGAATAACCGGATCAGATTTCAAAAAATTATTCATATAATTCTACACTAATTTGTCTGCATAGCAACAGATCATATATATTATCATTAACTGTTTGTATGACAGTGGAGACTTGCTGGATGGATATATTTTTATAGGTCGTTCTGATAGCAACACCCTCATGCACTTCACATATTCATCTGTATCCATCAACACAACACCCCCCCCCTTTGTCAGCAGGTTTCACTATCAATTTATCATCTCTCTTCAATCTAGCCAAGGCATGACTTTCATCACTGTTGAGGTTATAAAACCTCCCTTTCTTATTACGTGTTACAGAGAACAATGCATAAAGATCTTTTTCACATAAGTCCAAGAAGCATTGCACCATCGGATGCATCGGTGGTATAAAAGTGCTTCTATTCTTAAACATAATAAAAGGTTCAGTCTTGTTGTCACTCTTCATCTCATGGGGAACAATGGCAGGACATGCTGCCTGCAAAGTAGGCGGTGTATGTCTCAAGGTGATGTTTCCCATGAAGAAAGGGCTAAACCCCATTATGTTGAAATAAACACTTGCCTGCCGATGCCGATGGTCTGGCATAGTCATTGAAATCATGCGATAGCTGCGTAATAACAAGGGTTTATAACACTCAGCAGTGAAGATGCGCGCATCTGGTGAAGACGATAGAATTGATAGTGAAAACGGCAAAAGAAGAGTTGATGGATGCAGATGGATGCAGTGTGGTGCATGATGTTACTTATCGAACACATAATATATCCGCAACGGAAATGCGGCCTTTGTCATACAAAGATTAATGACAAGTTATATGACGCTGCATCTGAGCAAACGAATAAACAGAGGTATATGAATAATACGAGGAAATCACGATCGATTATTCCTATTTTGAAAAGGCTCAAGGTGAAGAGTATGGCAATACCAATGAAGATTACGTCTCCACTGTCTGCTAACTCTTATGATGAGTGAAGTGCTGCGCCAAAAACCCGTTCCTGACGGGATGCACCAGCTGACCGGACATGGTCTTGCGTCGCTGTGTTTGGGTAATTGACTCTTACGGAGGCGTGAGAATGACCATGGGCACCCTGTGCTGTCTGTGCTGGCTGACCGTGCCGCAGTGGGAAAGATTGTTTGTTCACAGGCAATGAGGGTATTGTCATTTTAATGTAATATGTAACAATTGGTGTTTAACGCCGTGCAAGCGTTTAGATCCGGGAATAGCAATTTTATATCTGGACAACGGTGAAAACCTTCTAATTTACAAGCGACCGACAGTTTTGTAAACTGGTTTTCTTCCTGCAATACAGATTTGACTCACTGTGGGTGCTTTTTCTGGATGAAATCATGGTACCATGAGAAAGATAATGAAAATAACGCAGTGGTAATCCCGGTATGCGCAATACTGCATGCTTTTATTGTTTGAACATACTGGTTTCCCAGCGGAACATGATCTTATAACGCGTCTTTATGTTTGAGAGATGGTATTTCTTGAACATGAGGAGCCATGAAATTCTTCAATGCTGCTTCCTGAAACGGTGAAAAAGTTGTTTGTTGAATTTCAGCGATTTGTGATGACGTTTCTTACCGAGCATGGATTGATAACACTCGGGCAGCCAACACGTCCGGCCTTGCCCCCCAAAGACATAATGTTTGAAGTCGTCATTAGCTCTGTGCCGAAGTTATGAACGTTTATGATTGGGCTGTGGTGAAATAAGGCATGATTAATAAAGGATGAATGTTAAATGCGCGTGGTATGAAGAGGCTGATCCACCATCGACGTGTTGTCGTCAGGCTGCCGAGAATAGTGATTGAACTGGCGGGAAGGAACATGCAGTGAACAAACAAATCGAGAAGATGTTGAACTCTACACAAGTCAGCTGAGGGAAAATGGGCGGCGGCCGGAGACTGGGTGGCAGGATGATTGACCTGCATCGGCCATGAAAAGAAGTGACTGAACCCACCACTTCATGACGGGCTGTGTGTCATCAATATGCTGGCGAGGCGTGGAGGAAGGTGTTCACGGTGTTCCAAATATACTGCTGTCCTCGGAAAAATAGTTATTAACTTTTGCCAGACGTAGCCATCAATCACCAGTGTTGAACATCAATTTATTAGAGTGTCGAACGTTTTAAACATGACACTAACGAAGGAGGATATACTAATGAACTTCTGTTTAAAAGATGGGGGCTGTGACCTGAATATGTGTTAGTAAGGCGAAGGTATTGGAGACGTGATATGTTAATAGATGGTGTTTTCATCGGTATAGAGAAAGAAATGACACCGCTCGTGGTGATAGATGTGTTAGCTATTCATGGAAATAATACTAGCGATAGAAAGTATTGGAAAACGTAAGGAGAAGAACTGAATGTTCTCACGGTAGCAAATATCGATCCACTAATGAATTCGACAAATAAATAATCGAAGGCGCAATCAGCAGACACGTTCAAACTGACCAATACGATGATAAATATGTCACCAGTGAGAAATCTAATTGTTGTACGCTGGGAGATTATGGTAAGTAAAGTACGCTTCCCGCTGTTTGTGATACAGGTGTAATAACGCAGTAAGATACGAGAAGCATCATATGGATTTTGAAACTAATCACTATGCTGACTGCTGGCTGCAAAAATCGTAGATATCTGGCCCTTGCCAATACGCTTTAAATACCGAGCATTTATTGTACAAAGATTGGCGCTTATCGATGACCGTAACGGAAGGGCAGTAAAGATATATTCTCGACTTTCTTTAGCGGAATAATTATTTCACATGAAGGAGACGAAATAGCAGCCAAGGGCCGGTTATACTGAATCACACAATTAGCGTCTATCCCACCGGATTAAATAATTTCATTTCTGTTATTGATGAGCGCGGGTAATATGCATATAGGCCCCCATATCGCCAACTGACAGTGGTCTCTGAAGCCACCAGAAATTAAGGAGTGCAATGATCAACTGATTTTGACCCGGCATGCCGCGAATATTCTGTGGCACTGTCAGGCGTTAGCGCGGGACTTACAACTACAATCTTTCATATTTTATGGCGGGTTTGCAATGAAAGTATTTCATATTAACTGGCAAAAGACCTGCCGACCGTTCTTTACAATGATGCCGGAATAATGGTAACTGGTTTTCACCTGGCTGAACCGGTGGCCCGAAAGAACAAACTGATTGATGAGCGCGAACTGTGTCGCATATGAACACATAAAATTTCATAGTTCAGAGAAATGAAGGTTTTCAAGCCTGGTTATGTGACACGACCTTTAATGACCAGATCTATGTCATTTAACGCGGTTTGTGTTTGTGTAATCGCTGCAACACGTATTAATCGCTTGCGACCGTGAAGCGGAAGAGGCCAGTGCACCAGCCGGGCATGTGAACTCTCGTCTCGCCCGAGTCTACAAATAGTCGCGCCTTCGTGAGGAAGCGCAGCAAGAGACCGGACCCGCTGGGCTCTGGCCGCGTTTCAGGAGTAAACAATTTCATTCTCTAAAACGATGGGTGATGAGCGCGGTGTAATGCATATGAGCACTGTTGAAACCAGCCATTTGTGAAAAGTGGGAGTGAGGGACCTCGGCAGGTTTTAAGATATAATCGAACATCTAAATGATGGCCGGCATTTCTTCAATGCTATGGCATCTTGTATATGCTGGGTTTTACAATTAGCCTATGCTTCTATTTATTGTCACAAAACCAAAATGGGCCACAGAGATGATAATAATCGAACATCTAAATGATATTTCCGTTTTGTCTTCTCGACAGCAGTAAACCTGCCAGACAAGTTTATTATTATGCAGGCTGTTACCATATGAATCTATAATGGCCAGCGTTTAGCCATCAGAAAATAACGTCTTTGTGGCTGTGATCATGCCGTGTGTTTTGTTATAATCACAAAACCAGATACGAGTTAGGCCTGAAATCTTCATATGTGTTGCACATTAACCGATGGTTCGTGAATTCCCTTGTGGTCGCTATATGACCTGTTTAAGGACGTGAGCACTCGAATGACATAAATCGTAAATCAGGCCACTAAAGTATGTTACCGCTCTGTGTGCCCGATGGTCGTGAGTGTTGATGGCGTGCTATTCCGTACTGAGGAACACGGCTGAACCGATTAACATCTGGTTACAGACCAACTGTAACGACGCGGGATCGGTGCGCACTTTCACGATAATACTGCCAGCGACCGTAATGACGACTTCGCGATAACTATCAATTATTTTAATGTTGAAACTTCTATGATAACAGCACTTTGAGACGGGCCGGATTATTTAATATTATATACCGGCGTGCTGCTTTGGCGTAATGATGACTTCTTGAAAATGAATTCTAAATCGATGAGAATGTGGGCGACACTACAATGGCTCTGGCTAATACTGTTATTCTGCCTTTTGTAAATAAGGCCTTCTGATATTTACATCTATGCGTATAACCGTTCTACTTGTCACTTTGCATGAAATGAGACACGGCAGATTTTGAACGGGAGATTTTACACTAAGAGATGCTATGTGTGAAGTGGCGACTATAATGCAATGCATAAAGTCAATTTTTAACAGGACTGGAATGTTTGGTGTTTGAATGATGACGTTGCTGTGCTGCGTATTTAAACTCTGCCACGAAAAAGTAAATGAGAGAATTTTAAAATATGATATGCAATATTTGATTGTGATAGTACAATGAAATATGAGGTTGGCATCAGTTGACGTGTCGAACCGCTTTCATTAATATTATTAGGCGTTAATAACGGTTTGAACCGCAAAGTTGGTATTATTGTTGTAGTGTGTAAGCTGATGGCGATATGCCTCTGGCGCTCGTCCGCCAATTCTACGATAAATAATTTTATTTTGCTCCTATTCTCAATGATAACTGAAAGCTTTGAGAACTATTCGGCCTATTCATTCAATCACCAACAATCCTGTAATATATGTCAGGTTTTCTGGGAGCAAAGAATCAGGGGCCAAACTAGATTTGGAAAAGGCATCAACAATGTCTAGTACAGAAGGAATAGCTAAATGCCTATGCTGAAGCAGGAGTAAGAAATCCCTAAGCCTCTTATTTTAATCAGAAAAATCCAGGCTTTCCCAGTGGAAACGCTCCCTTAGAGTATGTAAGGTTTCAACAAAAGAAAAATCCGCTGGAGAGGAAACAGAGGGAAGAGTCCTCTGCATCAGAATCCTCATAAGTAGATAAGGGCAAATCCAGATCATCAGAAGAATCAGAGAAATCAGAATCCTGGTCAGAAGTTTCATACACAACTTCAGTCCTAGGTCTCTTAGAAGGGGGAAGTTGGCTTCCTTGATTAAAGTTACACAATCTTCAGCTATTCTTATTTGTTTTTTAGGTATAGAGGCCTGAGCATGCAGCCTGGATGGCGGTTTCTTGGGCATGGTTCGAGATTTAGGCCTAAATGAAGGAGGCGTCAGTTTAACATGCAAGTCTGAAGGCCTGGATACACCCTCACCTGCACAGCGGCTCCAGACCCGTCCAAAGTAGAGACATCTGCAGGTTTCACAGTTGAAGCATCTCGCGGCATACTGGACTACGAATGTGTCTCAGTAGAGGCATGCGAATCAAAGTAGCAGGTATCAGGGGCTGCAAAAGCACCTCACTGAGTACCGGCGAACTGGCGACTGGCTTAGAAGCGTCGGCAGTTTTGGACCTACGTGGCCTCTGTCTATTTTTGCATTTTTTCAGAATCCCGGTAGTCGGATGGCTAACAGACATTTCCGGATAATTAAACAGAGAAACAAAATATTTAGAGGCGAAAAAATACTGACGACAGATAGTGTCCTGATTAAATAAAGCATAATACAGACAGCAAGGTACGTCGTGGTCAGGGCCTAGGCAAGGAATAAAGTACGAATGAAAATCTTTGTGAGGTATTTGCCTTCCACAAGTAAAGCAATTATTAACTTTTACTGACATCGGTAAGGAGCAAGAAAAAGTTTCCCCAATGGGGTACTTAGCTTTAGTTGAAGACTTCGGTTCTGAAACTCAAACAAAAAATTCAGGAGTCTGCCGACCAGCACTTGCGAAGTGCTTCTGCTTCAGGCACCACACTGCAAGAAAAACGGATGTAATGGCATTGGCTGCATGTTTTATACCACTGACGACCTGATATCATGGAAGAAGGAACAGCATCCGACGCAGGACCCAAGACTGTTAATCAGGCCGACTGAGGGCTACTGCAAGCAGATAACACAAATGCAATGGCTGCATCAGAGAAACACTAAGAAAATCTACCTCTGGGAATGTTTGGGGCTATCAGCAGCAACAGACGCCGGACCACGACTTTGGATTTCAGGCCAACTGCGGGTAGCCTGCTAGCAGGATAACCCAAGAGTAATGACTGCAACACTGAAACACGATCATCATAAGATGCAGTTTTTTTTTTCTTCATTTCATATTTTACTTTGTGTGGATGTCTGAATGGTAGCCAAGTACTATGATGTTACATATGACTGCCACTTGCTTGGTAGAAAGCATTAGAATGGTGCAAGTTTCTAAAACTATTAGAAGCAATCATCTTTTTCATATTTTATTTTTTGAACTCTAAAGACTAGCCAAGTGCAAAGGTTTTCTGATCTGCTGTTAAAAACACGTACTTCTGATGCATGCAATACATCCATTTTAAATAATGAAGTACATTACTTTCTGTCACAACGGGGGCTACAGAGTATGGCAAACTGACAGTTTTACATACTAATTCTGAAATTGCTTTACAATGGAGTAAAGAAATATGTCAAGAGACTGCTAAGACTTAGTATGAATTCACTAAACCGTACTCTTGACTATACCACTCGCAGTTACACTCCAAAGACTAAATAAAGTAAATAAACAGCTGCACAATTAAGATAAGCTTTTTGATGAGTTCATGTAAGTCTTGCCTACCCACCCTCACTCACACAAAAATGCAATAACTGTTTTCCAGTGATTGGAAACTGAAAGCTTTAACAGGAACTGAATATTAATTGTGTTCACCAAACGGAATGAAAACAGGGCTGCATAATGTAAACTGAAAACAGGAGTAGGGTTGATGTGGTGAGTGGGTGATGACAACTGGGAGGTCATCAGGACAAGTTTTTATCAGTCAGGATTTCAGACTCTGGGATTGTCCCTTTAAGCTACTGTCCAAGAAATGAAATGAATAAACCACATGCAAAGGCAAAATAAGAGGCATCTAAGTGCCTGCTCACTATTTAAATGCGAATCTGAATTCTAATGTACAGTTTTGCATTGCCTTCTTATAAACACAGCCATACTCTTGCCATCTCAAAGATTATGTGCACATGGACAAAACTAAATTCATCATCTGCATTCAATTTTTGCCATTTTGAGAACTTCACTGGTTACTACAGGCTATTCTAATTTTATACTCATAAAAATGACTTTAGGTGAAAACAGGTCTGCTGAAAAATAGCACAGGCTGTGCCCTGTTTTGAGCTGTGGCTACGATAAGCATTCTTTTGTGACATGCTGTTGAAGCAGAGATTGGGAAAAACTTCCACGGTTTCAAACCATAAGAATATTAAATCAATTTTAGGATGCTATCACCTTTTAACACCAACATACCTATTCTCTCATGAACTATACACCCTTTTAACATGGGTACACGGACACTCCTCCCCACTCCATTTAATACTGTGCCACACATGCTAGCTCCATCATTAACACTAGAGTGGTAGAAACGCCACTAAGATGACACTAACACTTATGAATATACAAAATTGTGTTCATTAGACATTTTTGAATGGCCATTACCTGACCCTTTTTACACTTAGGTTACCGTTTTTGTCTTCCAAAAGACTGGAACAATAAGAAACTCCAGAAACCCTGACCTCGCCTACACTATGCCAAGTGAGAAGTAGTAATAGTGTTTTGTAAGCTCACAGGAAATGCCTTTTCACTTTGAAGAAAATAATGAAAAACTACTTTTACTGGCATCTTCAGATAAAGCAGAAAACTAAGAGGGCACCAACTATTCTGAACTTTCTACAACTATGAAAAATGTCGCACCATGACCTTTAAGGAGAGTCATGTCAATGCTAGCAGCACTGCTATAACAGATGCAGTCAGCAATTAGCTAATGCATGCAAAATGGGATGATGGAAGCTTAAAAAGGAAAAAGGGCACATAGTAAAAATGAAGAAAGAAATTTTTTACACAGACTATCAGACTGTTTCCAGAAATAACCAGAATACTTCTATTTCCTTTCCTGCTATGTTCTACATCCTTCATGGACCTACTGCTTCTGAGTCTGAATGAAACTGGTATAAACAACAACTCAACCTTGTAAGATTATATTAAGTACATAAGCATGTGTAGGTCTCACACTACACGTTATACATGTATATATTTACATATGTGTATATATATATATTTAAGTATATATATTTATATATATATATAAAAATATAAAA